>NW_006433378.1:17628239-17662248 GCF_000325575.1 Pteropus alecto | reverse complement strand
TCTCTGTGCTTCCCCCCACTCCCACCTTCCATCTTCCCCCTTTGTCATAACTCTCCTTTTCAAACAAGACCACTCAAGGGAGGTTATTTTAGACAATGTGCTTTACAACCAAAGAACAGTTAACAGTCACTTCCTGATATAGCAACAGTGTTCTTCATCCTAGGAAAAAACTCTCCTCTCAAATCTTTGCTGGGTCCTTAGAGAGACTTCCTCACAGTTATGCACTCTGCCATTATCCTGAGTTACTTTTTTCCTTTCTTCCAGTTTTCAAATTATGTTAACAGCAATACATGCAGCCAGACATATGCAAAAACACTTTTCTAAAAACCTCCTGCCTCGATCCTTAACACAATATCCCAAGCAGTAGGGAAAATCAAGTTTTTGTTATTTCTTTACTGTTATCAAGAACTGCCAAGACCCATTCTTCAAGGTTCTGTTGAGTGTGCAAATTGTCATGCAGTTATTGTCTGCTTTGGAAAGATCCCAAGAACTAAGGCTCTGTAATGTCTAGAGAATCCATTTTAATTCATTCTCTTTTGTTGAATACTTCTCAGAACACGTATTTGGAAATTTTCAGTTGATTTGCATGTTTTGCTGTTAACATAATTTGAAAACTAGAAGAAAGGGAAAAAGTAACTCAGGATAATGGCAGAGTGCATAACTGTGAGGAAGTCTCTCTAAGGACCCAGCAAAGATCAGTGTTAGAGCTTTATTTCACATAACATCTTCACACATGTCTGTGAAAGGGGAACAAACAGCTCACTTATTACTCTCCACAGGGGCCTGATGCAAACGCTATTCAGGGAGATGACAATAAAAAGGGAATACAAATGCTTAAAGCTCAGAAAAAAAAAATAGAGTAAAATGGACATAAAATATGTGAGCTAATAAGAAATCTGGAGACAAAAAATTCAAGTTCAAATATATATAAAACGTTCTGGGTCTGGAAAGAAAAAAATAAAAATGAAAAAATAAATAAACTCATTTTAACATTGATTTTTGTGACTATTTACAAGGAAGAAAGTGTTCAGATAGTTTTTAATTAAAAGTAATGGGATAAAATTGTGCAAGGATATTTTGGTCAGACTATCAGAAAAACATTTCCTAGCAGCAAAACCTATTAAAGTGTGGAATAATTTCCCCAGAGAATTGAAGTCCTTTCATTTGATTATTTTAAGGTTAGACTAGACAAACCACTGGGAAATGACTAGTCTAAGGCTTAGTCCATCCTGAATTGGCAGGAAAAGGCATGCCAGATGATCTAATGAGTTGATCCACCACTTATTTCTAAGCTTGTCTTTAACATGACTAACCACTTATTTTGTTGCTATCCCCATTTGCCTCCCAGAAACTGAAACTGAAAAATACAAATTTGCAAAACTATCACATGGACTGGATTAATTATGTGCTCCAGGAAGAGCACTTTATCAAGCCCGCTTGACTCTCTCATGGAAAAGACAGCTAAATAATAAAAGGTTTAGTAAAAGAAAGCTAGAATTCCCTCCTACCACCACTACCTAGCTCTCTGAGTCAAGTCCAAACACCTCACCACAGTTAACCATTTGCCGCCTTGGTTAAAGGTCACATACTTCAAAAGCTTCCTCCTCCACTTTCCAGCGTTCACAGCCTTTCTCATCTTTTAGCTGCTCAACTATTCAGTACTCTCTGTTCACTCATACTGTTAACTGTCTGGAGTACATTTCACTCCTCCATACAGTTTTTTCAAGAGAAATTTGTATTTCTTTCTACTGTTAACATAGTCGGCACTTTCTATGGAAAGTTTACACTAAACCCACAGGTGTAAGTGAGGCAGTAGTCTCAAATACTCCAACAGCACCATTTTCTGATCAAAACACTTGTGCATATTGTATTGCAATTATTCATTTGTCTCTCTCTATTACTCCATAGACTGTATAGTTTATGAGATCATGTATTACTATTCTCTTGTCTACTGTTTTATCACCTTCTAGCTCAATATCTGATATGAGTTCTAAAGGCATTTTCTGAATGTATATAGATAAGCTATCTATTGTCGAAATAATGACATGTAACAAACTACTCTGAAAATGAGCAGCTTACAACAATCATTTATTCATATTCTTGTGCTTCTGGTCAACTAAAAGTTGTCTGATCAAGCAGCTGGACTCGGTTAAACTCAGAACCAAGCCGCAGACTAGAACTCTGGTCTATGTGTTTCTAATCCTTCTTGGATCAATGGTCAGCCAAGGTATGTTCTAACTGCAGTGGCAGAAATGCAAAAGGCATAAGCATGAATGGGCTATGCTACTTAAAGCCTGTATTGGGAAGTACCACGGTCATTTTTATTCATATTACAGTAACCAAAGCAAGTTACATGGCAGACTTCTAGCATAATGGAGCAGAGAAAAGTGCTCCACTACGAGTGAGAGAAAGTGTGAAGTCATGTGGTGAAGAGGATGATAGTGGGAAGACTGAATGATTAGAAAAGACAATCTGATCTTCCATTATACAAATAAATAATTGTGGTACAATCAAAATGCTAGTTGTAACCTTGGTTAAAAAGTAGCTTCTTCTTTTTGACTTTAATAAACTAAAGTGTTTGTCTCCCAAAAAGCTAAATATTGTCTGAGATATTTTTGTGACTACTCAATATATTTTTTATCTATGTGTACTGAATAGCTAAGAGTAGAGAGTTAACTATAAATCCAAGCAGTTTTATGTGTTTAACAAAGTAATAAAATCTATTAATAATTATTGCTCTGTTTTAGTTCTTCTGTGACATAAAGCTCACCTGTCATTTAAATTACCTTCTGTGGATGCTAGGGTGTATCTCAGGACTTATATTTATATCATCCAGAGGAATAGAATAAAGAAGAAATTAAGCCAATTTTTTTTTTTTTTTCCGAAAGTTGAACCACTAATCACCATGTTAAATATCTTTGATGTGATTTCAATAGAGTGATTCTGGGGCTTTCAAAGTAACACCAAAAAAAAAAAAAAATCTGGAGATTGTTTTCAAGATTGCTCTGTAGAAGAGACTAGACAAGAATATGATTCAGTGGGAAAACCACTGTTCTTCAGGGGTTTCATTCTAGAGTAAACCTCTTGAATTAAAGTTGCCACAATAGATTAGAGGTTAATTCCATGACCTTTAGAGACACAAGCTTGAGCTCCTCTTCCACTTGCTAATTGTGTGGCCCAGGTCATGTTATTCAACTTCTCTAAGTCTCAGAAGATATAGCATAATCTATCTGTTATCACGAGGGTTCAATGATAATCAGTGAGAGTAGAGAGGAAGACTCATGTCCTCTTCATTATTTCTCTTCTGGAGTTTAGCCAAGTGCCTAGCTAATAGTATACCCTTAGGTAATATTCACTGAATATATAAATGGATGGCTATGGAATCAGCAATTTTCCAGATTTATTGAGAGTTTAAGCTTAACTATTTTTCTCATATTTACATTAAAGTTCCATTGAGGGTTCCAATTATGTTGACCTTATGTTCCAAATAAGAATATTTTGAGAGAAAAAAGGACCACTATTAATAATTATAGTAAGATAATAGTCGTAATAGTCATAAAGCAGACCATTTCAGACAATCGAGTCATTTTGGAAATTATAAACCATAGTTATTTCATTCCCTGGTATCAACTCAAATTCAATGGGTCTCAAATTTTTCTAGTCCTGCCCTCTCAAAATATTTCCTAGTCAACTTATATCCTTATTATTCACATATTAATTTTATTCTTCCCAGGCCTTAAATCCCAGAAACTTCTACAGAAACATTTTAATTTTCTGTACTACATGATTGCTATGGGCTGAATTGTTTACCCTCGTAATTCATATTTTGAAGTCCTAACCTCCACTACTTCAGAATGTGACTATTTGGAAACGGGACCTTTAAACAGGTAACTGAAGTAAAATGAGGTCATATGGGTAGGCCTTAATCTAATATGACTGATTTCTTTGTAAAAGGAGGTTAGGATGCAGACATACACAGAGGAAAGACAATATGAAGACAGAAGGAAAAGACAACCATCTATAAGCCAAGGAGAGATGCCTCAGAAGAAGCCAATACTGTAAATACCTCCTCTTCCACTTCTAGCCTCCAGAATTGTAGCAAAATAAATTTCTATCATTTAAACTACCTACCTAGTCTACAGTACTTAGAAAACTAGAAAACTAATGGCGGCCCTAGAAAACTAATACCATAATACATATGTCTCTACATTTCTTTGCCAGCCATGGAACCCATGCCCTCAACAGATCACTCTTTCATTGTTACAAACTTTTTCAATGGTCTTGCTTTATTCAGTTTCTCTTCTCTGTTACACATAGTTTATAATACTCCCATTTTATTTTTTCTAAAAACATTCATTTCCACTACCCTTGAAATAATTTCCTCAAGATCATCCTTGACCTCTTCAGGCAAAAGTTCAAAGATTCTGGCAGCCAATCCAATTTTACGTACTTAAAGGCATTTCTTATGATGCTCCATAATATATGATTTACACGTCAGTTAGCACAAGCTCTGCCCCATGCACCACGCACACCATGCTTGCACTACCTATGTATTCTGACTCTGTCACTTACTTCTGGTGTACCTACTCAGCATTTTACTTCCACCATTTTCTTAGAATACTTCGGAATTCTGTAATATATATTGGGGGTAAGAGACTTGATTGTGTTTTCATTACTGAAAAATGATGAAGAAATACATCCATATGCTCTTTTACTACTTATATTACCTATAATAGCACCCAGTGTGTTTAGTAAAAGAAACTTTATGTCAGAATCAGAATTTAAGAACTGGTAGTTCTAGAAACATCTAATGAATGATGTTCAGTGGATAATCATTAGATGTGAGTTTAAAATGTCCTCTAAAAACCCAAAACAATTTGAAATGCATTCAAAAAGATATGAAATTCCTTATACAATCAAAGCAATATTAAGAGAACTATATTTTAGCCCATAGTTTTCCTAACTGGTATAAACAGAACCTAATGACTAATGTAACAGTGTAAAGCATTAATTGATATTGTTTGTTTAGTTGTGGGCTTACATATAGAGTTCACTTGTCATCACATAGAATTATTAATGTGATAAGTTACATAAATTTTCAAAAATATATATGGCTTGTGCAGTAGAGAACAAAACTTAACCATAAAACATCATTACACGTATCCAATTCTAAAATGCAAGGTTACTTTTTGATGGTTGGCAGTATGGGCAGGGGACATTATATCTTTATATTCTTGTTTTGATCACATACATTATTTGCCACTTAAAATTCAAGCAATCAAGTGAGCACTAGATTGTGACATACTATTAAAGTGTCAATTTACCCATTAGTGTGTTTTAATGTTTTGGGGTTTTTTTTGCCAACTTTATAAGCAACACTTCCATACTGAGTATCCATATATAGGTTGATACATGAACAAATGATCTATCCAGATATCGTAAATGATTGGTAATTTGTATTCAAAAGACAATTGTCTCTACTACCAAAAAGTGCTTTTCCAGTACTTTTTTGTACATTGGGATTTGCAAAAATTCCCCCAAAACATATTTCTAAATATTATATGCTGAATGATATTCTAAATACGATAGATGTTTAAATATATCTTTGCACATGATTATTGTTCCTGTTTAGAGAGTACATAGGGTATCATTTGTATTTAATTTTATTGTTTTAGAGCCATTTAAGCAACTTAGGGTAGTTTTAGAGCAATTTTAGGTTCATAGCAAAATTAAGTGGAAGGTGCAGAGATTTTTCATCTGCTTCTATCCCTTCCGCACACACACAGCCTCCCCTACCAACATCCCCACTAGAGTCGGCACATGTGTTAACAATCAATGAACCTACACTGACACATCATCACCCAAAGTTCTGAGTTTACATTAGGCCTCACTCTTGATTTTGTACATTCTATGGGTTTGGACAAATATATGATGCCATGTATCCATCATTATGGTATCATACAGATTTTACTGACCTAAAAATCCTCTGTGCTCCACTTATTCATCCCCCTTCCCCCAGTGTGCTGCTTTCAGTTTTTGAAAAGGTAAATATCCCAAGTACCTTTTACACTGCTTACATTTGTATTAATCGAACAGAGAATCCAGTAGAAACATATCAGTGGCACTAATGTGTTGCCCATACTCCAGTCCTAGAACTGAATGTGTTGAGTAGAAATTCTATATGTTAACAAATGTTCTTATATAGGCAAAGACATTTATAACAGGAATGCATTTTGTCTCCTTTCTAGAAGTTAATTATTCATTACAACCTTTTTCAGGGGACTTTGATATGTTTGGGGGAAAAATCAGTTAAATTATTCTTCTAAAACATATTGTAAACTGGTTTTGAGAAAAATTTGAAAGGCTGTTTGTGGAAATAGGTAGGAGTAGAAAAGATGAGGAATAAATGAATACATTGAATGAATAAAGTTTTAGCATTACTTCATCAATGTGCATTTCCTATTTCCCTAAAAATTATTCCGCTTCTGCTTCCACGATGACCTTTTATATTTTACAAAAGGCTATGAATCATTTTCCAATAAACTCCTCTGACTCTCAGGCATTTCTTGCCTCAATACCCCTACTATAGCTTCTCCTATAAGCAGGAGTGACATTTTAATTCTTGTTCTAAAAATGGAAGATATTCCAGTTTGCTTTGCTTTTCAGGGCATGGTATTAAAGTAGACAATTTATGTAAAGAGAGTAGTATTATCTCTTTTAATGTAAAAATAGAAAAATTGCAATAAAAGTTCATGTTTTTTCTTTTTTTGTCTTGAGAAGAAACAATCCCCCTTTCCCAATTTTAGACATATTGTAAATATACTCTACTTAGTGGAGATAAGAGCAGTCTTAGAACATTACTGTGCATACAGTTTCTTTACTACAAATAACAAATAAACCAAATTGATGAGAAGACTAACTCAGGAATGGGTGAGAAAGAATCTGTTCAGGAGAACAAAAGAGAATGTGCTATTCCATAGGAAAAGAAACAGTAATTCGAATTAGAGTTCAAGAAATCAGATATTGAGGAATCTGGGTGAGAACTCAGCCCCACTGGAGTATAGGATTTGATATGAATCTCTACCCTAAAAATGTCAGTGTTCTTCTAGATTCTGTCTCTGTTTGTTTGCTCTTCTCTGAAAATACCTGTGAAATTGAAATCATAACTAAGTTTTTTGAGAATAAGATTCTTTAGTTTTATTCAAGAGACTCAATAATCCACACCCCCCCAGGGCTAATCAAGGCATGAATTTGTTTCCTCCATTTTTCTGTCAGATTTTGCTACTTTGATATTCTACTGCTAAGGGAATTTCAACAGATTCTCTCCTGTCTTGTCCTCATCTCGCCTTTCTTCCGAAGATTTTGACTTAGACAATCTAAGGTGAGGTGCAGAGAGCTGTTTACTTTTAAAAGCTCTCCATTTAAGATCTCTCTTTTATGAAATCTGCAATCCACACCACCACACACGAATCTTCATCCACCATCTTTGTCTTGTTATACTTCTACAGTTAATAAATATTTAACAGTCTCTACTGCTGCATGACAAGAGAGAATCCAGGTTTTAGCCACAGCAGTCTGGCCTTTACCTTTACTTTTTCATTTTATGTTTTATTACGCTGTACATTTTTTTAAAATTATTATTTCAGTCACCCTGATCACAAATAGGCCTTAACACCATGTATCACCCACACCTTTTTTCACATTTATCAACAGCCCTGAAATGTCCTCCTTCCTTTCCAATCACCTAAATTTTATCCAGCCTTTGAATTCCAAATAAAATTTATCCTCTCTGGTAAATCCTTCTCAGACAGTCATAGATCATAGCAATTCCTTCCTCCCTTTTCTGAACTCTCACTGCCCCCATATATTCTACTGGTAATTTGTAACTTCACATACATCGAGACAGATTATGTTTTTTGTCCTCCAAAAGTATATCTCTGATCCACCAAAATGATCTATAAAAATGCTTTTGTATTTTACCAAACGCTTTTGCCTATAGTACATTTCTAATAAGGGGATGTCCTACTGTATATCTAGACCTAGATATGAAGCAATTAGTGTCCCGTAGTACTAGTGGTATTAGAATCACTCAGTTGGCCTGGCTGTCAGAAAATGTCTTTTCATTTCTAAGTTCCTATTAATATATACATTCACCTACAGATCCCTGGGAGTTATTTCCTGGCTTTACAGAATTTCAGTATTCTCCATCAAAAAACTTAGCCTGTTCATGTTCCTTAACTTGATTCTCCTGTCTGCCTCTCATGGTCATAAACTCCCGGTTCTTGATTCATTAGCAAGTTTCTAGCTTCCGATGTCACCTTATGTCTTTGTGGTGGTGCTCTTCTAGACCCCATCTGCCAATGTGGTTTTGACCAATGACTTAGAACCAGCATCTTAGGACAAGACATAGTGTTTGGGATGGAGAGAGATTCTACTTTTTAAAAAAGTTGAAAATTGCTGGTAAAAAAAAAATTAAAAGACTGTCCTTTAATTCGGTGTCTTTAATAAATGTATTGTGACTCTTGTAGCAGAGACTAAAAATGCTAACATTTCTCAGAATTCTGCAGAGTGCCTTGCAAAGCCTTGCTGATTACCATGTTAGGGAACTTTCAATGCTGGAACTCTCTGCCTTCCAAGCAGAGTGACTGATGATAAAGTGAAAATTCATAATGTCTGAGCTAAGCTACAGCCAATATGATTTTATAAATAATCTGCAGCTTCCCTACCTACGTATAATTGACCCCTTAAATCACATGGGAGTTCTTTTCCATCTAAATAGCTCACCGAGTGTTATAATTGATTCAATGACTCACCGTGCAAAATTAGGTCAACACCACAGTTTGAGGATCTACTATATGAGAAACACTGTGAGATGTGCCAAAAGTACAAGAATAATTAGGACTTAATTCATTGGTCTTGAGAAGTTTACAGACTGCTTGAAATGACAGTCTGATACTGATAAAGCATAATTCATTGTGGTTAGTGCTATGACCAAAATAGGAACAAAAACACATTACTATGGGAACCCAACAGTCATGACCTGGATTACTGAGTATCTCAGTGATGGTCAGTGGATAGAAGAGATGATGTATGGTAGGTTTCTTTTGGGGTTCTTATTCAATATATCTCACCTATACAAATTGTCTCTAGACCAGAAGTCTTCATTTCTATTGCCTTAGGTACCATGCGATCAAACCACATAATGGTTAATGTTAGCGGCAACTAGGTTGCCTTTATGAACTCAATATTTATATCCTTCCATAATTCGTATGTTGAAACCTCAATCTCCATTGTGATGGTATCTGAAGGTGAGCTCTTTAAGAGGTATTACTTCATGAAAGCAGAGTTCTCATGAATGATATCGGTGCTCTTAGAAAAAAAACATGAGAGAGATGATCTCCTTCTCCACCATATAAGGATACAGAGAGAAAGATGTCCTCTGCAAACAAGGAAGAGGGCCCTCACCAAACATAGAATCTGCTGACCTCTTAATCTTGGATTTTCCAACCTCCAATACTGTGACAAATAAATGCTTATTGTTTAAGCTACTCAGTCTATGATAATTTGTACTGAAACCCAAGCTGACTACTACAGCTGCCTTGGATTGTGATGGCTTTTAAACTCTCAGTACCATCTTCCATGAAACTTGACAACATTCTCACCACTGAGATAATGTGAAACACCCCAGAATGAATATTTTTGTTCCTTGAGCATTTTTCTTGTGTAATTTAGCAATCACTGACTAAGAAAAGCTACATTGAATGAAATTATACAAAGAAAAAGTTGAGATGAGTTTGCATTACAGTGGGGAAGCAAAGCAGGAAGGGGATTTTTGAAGGTCAGGAAGGAGCTTAGGAGGACACCAGTTTTTTAGCTATTGGATGGACATGAATAATAAGTCTTTCATTCTTCCTTAGTTTCCCTAAGTATCTTTTCTAAAAGGGTATGTAATATACCAATGTGGTAATGAGATAGAAAATACTTAACTCTGAGGCCCCACCTGCACCCTCATCCTAAACTAGTAGAGTTCAATATAATATAATTTGATTCAAAACAATACATAGGACTAGATGATAGTATCGTTCTCTCTTTGGAAGCCCTGTTTTGATACTTTCCCTTTGTGAATCCAAACACAGCCAAATTTAAAGGATTGACTACCTCCCTTAGTTCCTCTGCTTGTGCCCAATCACCTGTCTAGCTCCATTTGCAATACATAGATTGAAAGTTTGCATTAATTTAGCATCTTTTTTGAGGGATAAACCTATTTGACTGAAATTCTGTGCACTCTACCTTCTTACATGTGGCACAACATTAAGATACAGCCTCCAATTTTAAAACAAACTTCAACCCCAGCTCCCTATTGCCATTGTTCCAACTATTTGCTTTCTTCAATATATCTTAAAACCCAAACACTTATTTTATTAGTCTTTTTTTTTATAGAAAGTGAGCCTTTTCTTAGCTTTGAGATTCAATAAATATTTAATAATAGAAAATGTAATTTTTTGTACCTCCATTCCCATATTTATAAAACATATGGGTAACACATATCATCCAAAGTTTGTCATGACAATAGAAGTTTCTGTCTTGATCAGTGTCCATTATAACAGAATATTCCCTATTTCCCCTTCTAATTTTGTTGCATTCTACCAAGTGTCTAACATCACACTAAAAAGCTAACTTTTATTAATCATTAAACACTTGTTAATCATTTACTTTTGCAACAACTCCATTATCATTGAGTTAATAAAAATTTCCCTCCCCAACATGAAAAAACTGAAGGACAGGGAGATTAAATGACCTACATGATGGTAACATAGAAAATGCGTGAGCCAGAGTTCAAATCTTGAATGTTGGGCACTTGGGTGTATGTGCCTAACCAATTACACCATACTTCCTCTTGCTTCACCTGTTCTTGTCTACTCTGTTTTGCTCCAGAGACATCACTTGATAAATTGAAAAATCTTGAGATAGCAGAAGAAAGTTATGAAAGGTTATAGAAGTAGAAAATAAATGTGTTCCAATTGTGTGCGGATGCGTGTGTGTAATGTTTCTCTAATTATTAAAAAAAATCAATAACAAGTATCTGAAGGCATTTATCATCTTTACTATTAAGTTTATTATCTTAATTTATTCACATATTTAAAGGCGCACTTTAGTGCAACTTTTTATATATGTAGAAAATCTATTATTATAATTTTATTCCTAAAGTTCTACTCTCATGCTTTTATTCACTGGGACTAAATAGAACTGGAATGATAATTTGCCTCCTCAATCTTGTAAACAAACAAACAAAAATTTTGTAAGGAAAATGTTTAGACACCCAAATCTGTGTGTATTATGGGCTTGGGAATGAAATCTTATCTTGGTTGGAATAATTGTATATTTCTACTTCTTTTTGTACATTTTTCTATATTTGCTCAAATAAAAATCAGCTGTTGGAGATTTAAGAAATCTCTAGCTCTGAAAGATATCTTCCTTAATTTGTTCTGAATAGTATCATACATATATATACATATACACTAAGTAAATATTATTAGATTATAATATTGGTTTAAACATTTATGTGAAATTGTCAGAAATGAAATTTAGATGTAGAAGAGAGTTTAAAAATGAACTGTGGAAAATAGAGAGTTGCTTTTCAATGAGTATAAAGTTTCAGTTATACAAGATGAAAAAGTTCTAGCGATCTGCTATGCTTATAGTTAACAACACTGTTCTGTATGCTTAACATTTTGTTAAGAGGATAGAGTTCATGTTCTTTTTTAAACACAATTTAAAAAATAATGGACGAAGTTAGCCTTACATTTTGTAAATTTGGGAACTAAGACCCAGTAAAGTTAAGTGACCTTTTCATTATTTAATAGCTAATGGATCACAAAGCCTAAAAACAGCACACAGGGCCTGAGCAAACTTGCCTCATTTAGAGCCGGGGGCAAAGTTGAAAAGCAATGTGTTATAATTGTTTTATTATTTCTTTGTTCAGTGAGTTTCTTTTGCATCTTTTTCTTAAACTATAAACTAATTTAAGAGTTCAAAATAGTCCCAGAAACTGGCTTCTGCTTGCATAGAAGCTAGCTGAAAAGTCATGACAGTAACAGATGTGCAAAGAGTGATAAGAATGTAGACTTGGTGTGCTTGACAAGATAGGCTTAATGCACCAAACAGCTGGAGAAAAGCTGGATCAAGAAAAAAACAATTGACTCAAATGTCCAGATGTTTGATACAGATGTCCAAATGATTAAGTGAAAATGCAATTCCTATTCTAATATTTACATGGTCAAAAACACTGAAAAACAATTTTTCACATTGTAATTAATTTAGATGTTTAAAGGAAACACTAATAAACAAATATTTTGTTGACATTTTATTAATTACTTTTTATACGATTCTTTATAACCTTATGTAGAAACATGACAATATATGAGTCCATGAATTGGCTGCTTTATTTACTGGGGAAAAATGTGATTTAGAAGAACCAAATGTCCTAGAAGCCCAATTTTGAAACATGTTGTTTCATGCAGTGAGAAAAAAAGTCATTGAAAATCATCATTCCTCATAATTGTGATTACTAGTCACCAGGAGAAAATTAGTCATTACTCAAGAGATGTGACCTTTGAAAACAAAATTATTTGAGAGTAGAGTCATTTTAGAAGACTTAAATTTACACTTTGTACCAAATCTTTACACATAGAGCTTTCCATAAAATATCTTGAGAAATGTCTCTAATAAATTAATAGACATTTTCTTCAATATTTGTGGAAATCAGTATACATAAAATTTGTATGATTTTTGACAAAATTTTATTGTTCACTTGCAAATTGTCTGGTTGTTAGGAACTGCAGTGGTTTGTACTCTTGATGGTAAATATGGGGGGAAACTTTATGCAGCCAGTTAAAGTCTATGTTTGGGTGAGTATAGCTGAAACAGCCTAAAATCCAGTAGCAGTCATTTGAGAACCATACCAGTTAAATTACTAGAGTCTGTAAGCTACAACTTGCCCCTACTGTCTGTGCATTATAGCCTTTGTAAAGAATTAGATGTTTACATTGGACAAGTCACTTGGGATGCTAAAACAAATTTTACTTAGCTGATTCAAGAAGCACTTATGCTGAAACAACTCATTTAAGCCAAATTTTGTTTACTCTCTTTTGTTTTGTAAAAGAAAATAAATGCAATAACTTTAAGAATCTTTAAAGTATAGGCAACATATTCTCCTACGTCTTTATTATTTTAGTAATAACAAGATAAAAATTCATTTCTTCCTTCTCAGGAAACAATGTCAAGGTTTAAATATTGTTAAATAAAATTTTAAGTGTAATGTGATTAAAAGAGAGCTAATGAAAATGTCCAATGTAGCAAATATATCTTTTCTAAATGCACATATAAACATGTGTGAATGTTCGAACAGCTTTGAAAGCAATAACAAGTATAAAAATAGATTAGGGCGAAGTAAATGCAGTCATTTATAAGATAGTTACTTTAATGAACTGAATGTGTGAAGCATACAGCCAAACAGATAAGACAATGCATTTTCAACTGCATTTAATGACAAATCACATCTTGTCTTGGAAGTAAAAGTGTAGAGTACCCTGAAAACAGCTGCAGACTTAGTAGTTTATTTGGTTACTTTTTTCCCATCTAATCTTCTTTCATGATTAATATATTTTAGCATCAACTGTTATTTTAGTAAAATGTAATCAAATGAGCAAAATTCACTTATGATTTAATAGAGCTATTGAATTAAGTTCTTTTAAATCCAATACTTTACCAATCATAAAATACATATTTTAAAGAAAGTTTTCATCAGATTTGTTTCTTCAGATATCTCAAATGTTTAAAATTCTTGGTTGAATCAACAAATTTTTAAATTAATACAGATTAGGAGAAATAAGGTTCTGGCATAATATAGATTTAAAAAGCAAACAATTAAGTCAACTGAATGTGTTTTATCCAATTTTTTAACTTTTATGTAAGATAGTGCTTGAGTGTCTTGAAGTGAATGACTCCTCTTAATATTGACCAGATATTCTGGGAATATCATTTTTTTT
Organism: Pteropus alecto; assembly: GCF_000325575.1. Lineage (NCBI taxonomy): Eukaryota > Metazoa > Chordata > Mammalia > Chiroptera > Pteropodidae > Pteropus > Pteropus alecto. The sequence goes on along the minus strand of NW_006433378.1, from coordinate 17,648,200 downwards.
TAAGTTTAAGTGTAGCCTGAATTCTCCAAAAATAAAAATTTGTCCAGCTTTCCCATCTTGGTTTTGAGATTTACTAACCACATCTAAATAATGGTTGTAAAGGTAAGCTAGATTAAGGCCCTGTTTCTAAAACTTCCCAACATGTTGAAAGTTTACCTTTTCTCTGTGAACACTTATGTATTTATGCCTTCAGCATCTTTTTCCTTAAAACCCATTAGGCTACAAGATAAGAAGAAAAAACATTAAATGAAAGTAAGAGTGATTTGATTCTTATTGGCCTAAGTGACTTCCTCCATAAGCCAAAACCGATGAAAAATATATGTCATATAATCATATTTTCTTTTCTTTCCTCCCCCCCCCGACCTTTTTTCTTTTTTGTTAAGTTTTTGGTGTTTTTCAGGGCCCTCTCTGTTAAAGATACTACTGGATATGGATATATCACTTCAAATCACCATCCAGAATGCATTACTTTTATTATTTTACAAATTGCTTTACAAGCAAGAGATTTCTGTCTGAAAGAAACATTGGGAAATGTCTCCAGAGTGGGCACTACCTGTAGAAACTTGGTCTCAGTGCACTGGAAGTGGATTATGCCATATCCCTAATTTGAAGACTTTTATTGCTTCAGGACAGGATGCAGACACAGTGCATTTATGAAGAGAACTCTATACAATCAGTAAATTTTTATTGAATACATGTACACATACGGTATGCATACATCCATTAAATTTTATAGAACTTAGATTAAATAAATAAAAAACTATATAGAACATATTTTCTAAGAATTAAAAATAGTGGATTGAGGAAGCTATGTGAACAATTTACAAAATAATTTATAATAGAGATTCAAACAGTAGAAACACACACGAGTAATTTTGATTTGTGGAAAACAGAAAAATTTCGTAGATAAAGTAGAATTTGAATTAAACCTAAGAGTGAGAGTATAATATTGAAATCAAGAAATAGAAAAGAATATAAACAAAATGAGAAAGTATTGGTGAAACTGATGATCCAGACACTGAGTGAAAGATATGTGAGAGGAATGGGCAGAGACACAGCTGTAGAGATTGAGCTTAGATTTTGGAAGTGACTGTCCAGTGTTCAAATGGGACTTTATTGAAGAGATTGAACAAGAAAAAATTTTCATAGGCTTTCTGATCTGATGGGGGTAAGATTTAACATAATGAGCTGCTGAATCCAGAACAATAATTCTGTGACGAATGGTTATATATTAGGGAGGAGGTGGAGAAGGATTGGAAAGGATAGAAGATGCCAAGAACATTTTTACAGCAGTTCAGGTGAGAAAAATCAGCACCTGAACTGGACATTGAATTAGGAGAAAGATAAAAAAGAAATGGTTCAAAAGATCTCCTGAAAGCTATATAATTTTATTAACCAATTTCACTCAATAAATTTAATAATAAAAAATTCTTTTAAAAAGATCAACCACAGAAAATCTATTAATATGTAGTTGAACACTTATTTAGTCTCAGGAATTAATTTAGGTAATTTGTTGAAATATAAGCAGTTTTCCTTTTGCTCCTAAATTGTGAAGTTTTTTTGTGTGTGATTATGACAAGTATCAGCAATTACAAACACATAAAACTACCTATGGAAACGAACATTTCTCTTCTCAGTTTACCATTATTTAAATATATCATAATTACGTTCAACAAATCTAATTTCTGAACAGCTGTGTTTTTGCAAGAAATCATCATTGATGAGCTTGGAATATAGACAACATTTTCTCATTCATGGAATTATTTCACAATCGGTAATCTAGTGTAGACTGTTTAAGGACAACAGACAACAGCAAAAATATATTTTCATGCCAAATTGACAAATGACATAGCAGCACAACTAATAAAAGAGTCCAGTCTTAATAATACAAACACAATAGTGTGAATTTTAAAATAACGACCTTTAATCTTTCTTTTATTCGTACCCCTCTTCAAATTTAAACTCCATATTAAACTTAAGGTAGACTTACTTGTTCATTGAGTCAGCAAATATTTATTGACTTTTTACTGTATGCCAGGTACTCTCTTCCATCAGAAACACCAACAAGAAGACACATTCTGGTGAAGTGGTTGGACAATATGAACTAATTATTGCAAAGTCCAGTGCAATGTGCAATCTATAACTGAGAGCATAACACAGTATTAGTAGGTAGGAGGGAGAAATGACCAGAGCTGGATGGAGGTTATTATTTCTTAGAATAAAAAAATGCACTCATCCTGAAGCTCAGACTTAAATGATATTTAGGAGTAATTCAAAAAGAAAGCAGAAGGAAGACGATCTTCAGGAATAGAGAGGTATAAGAAAGAGTGATGAGTTCAGAGGAAGAACAGCACGTTTTCTATGAGTGGAGTTCAGAAAATCAGGGAGGGAATAGGTAAAGAGAGATGAGCCTGGAGTAAAGAATACAGAATTTATTCTGAAAATAATGGCTTTGTAAGAGTTTTACTGGGAGAAAGTAGGAAAAATTAATTACAATTGACCCTTGAAGGACACAAATTTAAACTGCTGGCTCCACTTATACGCAGATTTTTTTTTTTTTTCAATAAATACTGGCTTCTACATATGACTTCTTGGGTTACACATTCGGTACATAATATCCCTAATCCTACCCAAGCCTGTCATGAGAGACAGGACTTCATATTGTGCCTTAGCAAGTAGTTCTGAGAGATCAAGAAATTGTCCCTAATCTGAGAAATAGCCAGCTGGTAGCACATTCTCTCATTTGCTCTCCTTCCTTCATTGCCTCCCATCCCTTTCCCCTCTGTTCCACGTCCCTTGGATTGCACTTTCTAATAAAACAGCAACACATAAATTTATTTCTGAGAATCCAGATAAGTGTAAGCTAAAGAAAAAAATCTTAAGAGGGACAAGAACTAGCATTCTCAGTATAATCTTATTTCTGTTAAATTACATATTAATAATTTTAGTATCAAAGTCACCACTATACTTCTTTGATGAATTTTTTATCTTTGGTCATAATACAGCACCAAGAAAAAGAATTAAAACAAGCTTAGACTGTGACAACCTAAAACCCTCATTATAAAACACACAAAGAGGCTAAATTACTAAAATAATTTTTTATGGCCTGGGTTGTCAGATATATACACTTATGAGATGTTATGTGTGGGGGCTCTGCAACGCTTCCAGTTTTTTTTTGTTTTTTTGGTTTTTTTTTTTGGTTTGTTTGTTTTCTTTTGCTTCGTTTCAGTAGAGGACTAAAATAGCATTTAAAAAATATTTTTTGGGTAATCTAAACAGCCAAAAAATTGATGAGTTCATGAAAACATGAGAATTTAAGATAATCAAGTAATTTTACACATAATTGACCTTTTTTTAAAAAAAAAAGTAAGATAATAAATTATTTTAACAATTACAAAAAAGAAAGTATATTATTCTTAATTTAAGGTTTATGATTGTCAGCCAGAAAAATACAGAGCACATCTCTTTATCAAAAGTTGTAGAAAGTACAAAGAAGAAAACATTTGGCTGAAAAGTAATTAAATATACTTGTATTTCATTTTGAGGCTTTAATAGAATCATAAAAAAGCATTTCCTTGAAATTTTGATTTGTAAATTATATTCTATGTGATGAATATTTAAAAAGTTTGTTTTCCTTACAGCTAATGATATTTAGTAAATAAAAGATAATTAAGAGATTAGGTATCTAAAAGAATTGAAGTAAAATTATAATGTTTAAATCTAAGAGATTTGAATACTTCGCCATGGATAGGGACAAATCGGTGTAGCACATGAGAAACTATTGCTCAGCACAAAGGGAATAAAACTCAGAGAGCTGCTCGTGAGCCTACAATTCTTTTATTACAATCTGTGGTATTTTTCTTCTATAAGAGATATTGTAACAATCTTCTTCATCTAAAACACTGCTGTGTAGGAGGTGATTTGGTGTAACGACAGCAAAAAATGGGTTGTATACCGCCGCTTAAGATCAAAGTAACAAAGGGACTTTGAACATGTTATTTAAATGTTTTGAATCCCAGTTTCCTGCTTTTAAAGAAAATTTTAAGAAAGGGATAAACAGCAACTACTCCCAGAAGAATTTTTGTGAAATTTTTAAAACATAATAAAACAATATTATTGAAGTTCTCATATAATGAGAGTCAAAAAATGTGAATCATCCATCCCCTTGTAGAAGAACCATTCATATATTAAAATGGTATACACAGCATAGCTAGGTTTTCATTCATTGTATTTAATAAGCATGTTTAATCGGCATGAGATTGAAATGAAATGACTTAAAGATTATGATACTTACACTGCGTTCCCCTCGTAGAGCTACTGTCTTAGACATTTGCTGTGCCTCACCCATATCTAAATGGGACCTCTCTTTCTTCATCATTGCTGTAGCCACCCGATTTGCACAGTGTCACCTGGCAGCACTTTATCTCAGCTATATTACATGCCTTTTACCTTCGCCCTTGTGCAACTTGAACTTATAGGTGAACTTATAGGTAATGCCCTGTGAGGCAACCTTGGTAAGTAGAAACAGGTATCCCTGTATTACTACTACCTTAAAGAGACCTCAGAACTACCCATTGGGATCCATGCCCAGTTACACACAGTGGTATCAATTCAACTCAAGAACGTCTCCTGGCTTGGTTTTCAGTTCTACCCTTCCCTCGTTTTCTCCAACCAGAGGCCCAAATAAGCTATCTGCATTCAAGTCCTTATTTCAGGCTCTTCTTGGGAGCAGTAGGATGGAGAAAATCCAGGTAAAGAGCAGCCACTAGGGGATTTATTAAAACATGTTAATAGAACAGTGACTTGTAGTAACCAAAAAGGAAAGAAACATGATTACTTTATCAACATTATAATAATAGTAGTAAAAAAAAAAAATGAACAAATTTAAGATTTGTTAAGTTACACCATTTTAAAAAAATCCAAAAGGAACATTCAGCTCACTAAAGTTTCTGCCATCCTAAACAATTGATGCAACCGGTGACCAAGTCACCGTCTTCTAAGAGTGAAGGCTATCTGTTATTTTTCAATATATTCAAATGGAATTGAGCCAGAACATGGAGGAGTTATGGAATTTCCTCACTGCTTTTCTTGGCAGAAATTTCTAGTGCAATTTGAATTCACCTAACTGAAGTTTATGCTTTATCTTTCACATAAATCATGTACAGAGATTCAGAAAGACATGAGCTATTGAAAAACACGGATGCCTTTTCTTACAAAAGTTCCAACATCACAGCTGCCTTCTCATATAGTTTTCTTTTTCTTTAAGTCTCAGAGAACAAAGGGAATTTTAACAACTAACAATTTGGATTATACTCATACAGTCCCGCTTATGGGTTTTTTCTTTTCACAACAATGTAAATATTCTCTTTTACCATTTTTGTCACAAGTGTCATCTGAAAAATGTTCCCTTTTTATCCCCATGAACATATATAAGTAACGAACCAAAACACTTTTGAAAGCAACTCTGAATATGAAACCTATAAACTGCAGAGCTCAGAAGTTGTGTATGTACAAATCCTACTTTGCCATTCACATTTAGTCTGTGATAGTGAGGCCACCTTGAAGGCACGCAGAGTACAACCTTCATAGTCACTCTCTTCTCTCTTCAGTATGCTTTTCCCACCTGCTTCATTCTATACTTCTTACAACAGAATGATAATCATAAATCCTCAGATAGTACTTTTGATGCCAATCAATACTCTAAGGTCTTTAAAGATCTCAATGAATCTTTAAAACTCTAGAAGGGTTATAACTAAGGTAGGGAGTAGTCGAATAATTTTCTAAGATTACACACATAATAAGTTCAGGAGCTTTTAGAGATTCACATCCAAAGTATTCAACCCTGTATCTATGTTCTTAACCACTGCAATATGTTTTCTCTCCATGTAACTAAAATCTTTGCCAAAATAAGGAAAGCGTAAACACAGTGGCAGCATCAAAAGATCATGTAGCGGACACACAGAGAAAAGTGACTCTAAAGAGAATAGCCATGTTCTCATTATTTTAGAGTAACAATTGACTATTCTTTGAATCTTCCATGGTGTCCATACATGCAAAAAGAGTGAGAGAGAGTGGAAAGGATTCTCATACTATACTAGAAAAATAACTTGAGTTACTGAGATGCCAAAAAAATTGCTGACATTTTGATCACTATCTTGACCTACACATCTATGCCTACATGATTCATACATCAGCACCTGCCCATACTCTGAAATGCAGACCACTCAAATTTGATGAGATTCTTATAAAATTTGGTAATAACTTGAAGTAAGTTTATAACACATTGTAAAAATTTATATCTCCTCCACCATCTTAGAGTACACTCTTATTTAAAGCAGAAGCGTCCAACATGATGGTGGTTCGGTCCTACAGTTATATTCTGATGTTCTGCAGATACATAACATGTTTATGATTTAGCTATATGATTATGTTGAACTTAAAAGAGCCATATAATGTAAGTTTCAGCCATAAGCAAAAGTGTAAGTATATTAGGCAGTTTAAATGATAAAATGAGACACATCTCAGTAACAAACAAGAAGACATGGAAGAAAAGTTTCAGATAGAGAGAGAATACAATTATTGCTGGGGGGAAAAAAACTCTGAAAGGAGAAAGTTTGGTCTGGTAAGCTCTATTACCCAAATGTCACGTGGTTAAAACCAAAGATCAACTGTGATAGCGTTTGTCTATCTGTTTAGCACATATCTGCACAGTCTTATTAGTGAAGAATTTGCTTTAAAATGTAAATCAGTCATGTGAGGGTTCTACTGGGTTCAACAAGAAATTCCATCAAAGACTTTGGAAAATGGGCATAACTTCTCTAGTTGTATTTATAAATACAACTAGAAATAGATCTGTAAACTTAGAAACATAGAAATGGACATATACACATGTATTTGTGTATATATGTCTATGTGTGTGCTCCCATGAATACATTTGTGTGTGTGTGTGTGTGTGTGTATTTCTTCTCTGGAAGAGTTGAGCCCTGAATTACCACTTGTCTTCCTTCTAGCCACCTTTCAAGGGAGGACCTACTTCAGTCCTTTGCCCATCACAGAAGATGTACCTTCTTAACTATCAATTAAAATACAGATTTTACCATGTCCACCTTTGTTATATACTATCATGCTTTGCTGCAAACTTTAGCTATTAACAGCCAAATATAAAGGAAGTCTACCAATTTCCTCTAAACTCACTCCTTTTTATATATAAAGCTTTTCCCTGGAGAGAAATTTTAAAAGTTTGGCCTCACGCTTTGGTTTATTTTCCCTAAGTTTTACTTTTTATATGAGCTACCTCTCCTTCCTCATTCTCTAGATATTGAGTGTGCTCTGTGGCAAAGTCATACCATTCTTTATTTGAAAATATTTATTGAGCACCTAATATATGCTTGGAACTCATTGCTTGGAAATATGCCATTTTTAAACAAACACAACAAAGAAACAAACAAACAATGTCTCTGTCCTCAATGAGCTCATATTTTCAGTGAGAAGAAGCTCAAAACAAGCAATATATATAATAACTCAGGGCAATAAGTGTTTTTAAAAAAAATACAAGCGGGTATAAATAATAAAGAGTTCTATGGGTGAGCAACTATTATGTAGTGTGGTCAAAGAATATTAAGGCGACATTTGAACAGAAATCTAAAGAAAATAAGAAGTTAATATTTTTATTTAAATCTATAACAGAATTCATTATTTAAATAATTGAATAGAGGCTTTCTAAGAGATGACAAAATATAGTCTTGTGTCATGCCTGTAGGGAATGCAAATAACGGCAGGAGGTTAAAAAGTTTTGAAATAAAAAATAATAATAATGGATTTTGAAGTCTCAAATTGATAGCAGAATAAAGCACTAAGAAGAAGGCGGAGAGCTGATGTTAATATCATCATTAGACTTCGAAAAAAGCTGTGGAGGTTGATGTGTGATTTCAGTTCTTTTGTTCAGTGAAATTCCTTGTCTTTGACATCAACTTTTATTAATATAAATGCATATTTTGGATGGAGGTATAAATTCACAATAAAAAAATTTTACTATATTAACCTAAAACAATTGGACCATCACCTATTCCTTCTATTTTAAACAACCTAACTAGTTTTTAGAGCAAACGATGAGACTCTGGTCAACGATACCATATACAGGTTCTCAGATAATCTGCACAAGCGTTTCATCTAAAGCATTGTCACCTATGTTGAAGACTTAGTCTTACTCTGAAAATGTAAGGCCAGAGGCAGAGATCTGCTGGCTAAGTCCCAGGTTAGCAAAGCAGAGCCCATCATCATAAACTCCTACTGGCACATGCCCAGCCAGTTGAGTGAGCCCACAGACACACAGGGTGTGCAAGGCTACTTGCTGACCTTGTTCCCAACACACATTGAAATCCCTTCTCTTGCATCCTGTAGCCTTAGCCTGACTATAAACTTAATATGGTCATCCCACATGGAGGGCAGGGTATGAAGGTGGCAAGATGTGCTTGAACGTTCCATCCAACACATGTGGGAGGGGGCTAGAGTGCACAAGGTGCCCACACTCAACAGCCAGGCCCACTGTTTATTAGCAAAGCTACCCTGAGTGGAAGAAGCATTTCAAATGGCCTCGTCATACCTTCTTTAAGGACAAAAATATTTTAGTCTTATATATCTAGTATTTTTCAGCAAGTCATAATCTGTGTCAATTCATGTATTAGCAGAATTATTCATTTTTTCTGCCTTTAGGATCAATAAATGGTGCAAATTTCCTTTGAGGGAATTTGTACTCACATCTTGAATCATTTCATTTGATTCTCACATCAGTTGCATAAAGTAGACACAATTATAATCCTCTTTTTACAGAAAGAAAAAATGAGGCTGAAAGTTCAGTGACATGACCAAAATCATGGAGTTTGTATTTGATGGAGTCAGGATTTGAACCCAGATATTGAGTCTTCAGAGCTCATGTGCTTAAAAGCTAAGTTGATCCTTGCTCACTCCATCTCATATCAACAAGCCCACTGCACAATGCACTTGTAGATTGTGTGTCCATTGCAATGAACTGTGGTTTAAAAACACTAAATCTATGTCTAAATGACTGACTTCTTTGGTAAGCATTAGATGAAGCAAGTGATGATGTTCCTTTTACTTCAATGCAAACGAAATCACATTTAACTTACCATTTTGTTGAAAACCACAATATTTTAATTAGTACTACTGGATCTTAAATCCAAAAGCTTCTTAACCTTGCAAGAAGTAATTTATAGATATATTCCCCTCTTCCTCATGAACCCATAGTTGGCTTTCAAGATAGAATGACATACTCAAATAATTCTGCTGCCAAACTCTTGAAAAAAATATTGTGATACCCATGCATAGTATTCACTAGTTTTTATTTTAGTAGACATGTGGGAATCCACCAAATATTTGCTTGAAGAAAGAAGCTTTTGATATGAAACCTTTTTCCCTCAACATATTAGATTCTTGACTTAATGCCTGAAGTAGTAAACCATAAATGAATATAAAAAGCAGAGAGAAAGTAAGTTCATTGTTATATGAATTAAACATATATATGTAATGCTATTTTTACAAGGCATAAGAAATGTTCATAAAATGCATTCTGTCACCCACACTTCTCAAAGTCTTAGAAAAGTGCAATTCAGCAATATTTTTATATTTCTCAAATATAGATTCTTACGGAATTTTAGTATCAAACAGAAGAAATTACATCACCTAATCTTTCCTCTCAGATTTTTATTTCTTTACCTAGTAAAATAGAAGACATTTCCAACTTTAAAACCTGAAATATTTTCAAGTCCAGCTGTTAAAGATTATATGTAAACTCCTATAAAACCAGTTTATATTGACTTTATGTTGGCAACCTGACTTGACAGAATAATATAACACATTTTGGGATTTATAGTGCAAAACACAAACTATATTATAGTTGTACACACAGGTATAATAAATAGTAATGAGTAACCTCTCATTTTCTACGGTTTTAGCTATTTAACAATGCTATTTACTTATTTATAATTGTTTTGCGAATCAAACACACACACACACACACACATAAATGAGTGCAAAAGCAGTTCATTTGAATTACTTAAGGTTTTGTGGTGAAAAACAAGCCACCGATGTGTTTTAAGCAGATATAAAAAATGAAGTGAATCAGGTGCTTAGAAATCAATGAAAAGACTGAAGCATAGGACTCTGGTCAGACCCTGCAAGTAACTCTCAAAGCTCAGAAGAACTGACTCTCCGTGGAGCAACCTCTTAGGCACAGTCTGGTTACGACCAAACAGCACGTTGAAGTTGTTCAATAACATACTATCATGGTGCCAATCCAGGGAACTGGGACGGTCTGGGACCTTGAATTAGAAAAATGCCCCAAACCTAGGTGGAGAACGTAATTCACTTGTAGAACCCTAGCTAAAGGTATGAAGGTGGGGGTGGGGGTTGTAAATATTAAACTTCCAGCCCCTGGAAATAAATGCTGAGTGAGAATCTAACATGTCTAGCACATTTTTAAAGCATATTTTTAAATTGAATTATGAATCTAAATACTGTCTTTCTGTCTTAGTATAAACTAAAATTCAAAGTCATGTGTTCACACCCACAAAGAAACAACAAAACTCCTGAAATTGGTGCTTTGATACTATCTAGAACTAAACTCAGATTTTTATGGCTTTATTGTTAATAACTGTAAATGTTTATCAAAAAATTACTTAATTAACATTTCAGTCATTTCTAGTGCCCCAAAACATAGATTTAAAAACTGGTAGAGAGCAGCAGGAGTCAGTTGCTATGCAAAGGTAAAGTTTTTTTGGCAACCTGTAAATAACTCCAGTGGCCATTGAGCTCAGGACACGAGAAAGAGGTAAGCACCTGCCTTAGGTCTGCATGAGAAGTCATGTTCCACACAGACTTTGGGAGTGAGAATTCATAAAGGAAATAAGAGCAACATACATAGGCAAAACAGATCATTTAAAATGATAACCTTACTCTGGAAAGCTATATTTAGTCTATCAGTGAGTAATTGTTGATCTTGCACTAAGACAGCAAACATAGTAGTACACTCTAGATGCCTTGTCAGAATGGCAAAGTACAAAACACAGCTGATGGGTTTAAAAAAAAAAAAAAGTCTAAAGTGCTCATTTCAGCAGCACATATACTTAAATTAGAACCATATAGACATAAGCATGGCCCCTATGCAGGACCAAGGGGTCGAACACGTGAGCGAGTTAGGGGCTCCCACGAAAGCCACTGCGGCACAATGAAGGTGAAGGCGATCGCTGCTCCAGGCGGAGGTGAGATCCCGAGGCCTCTCCAGTAGGCCTAGGGCGCACCACCTCCCCCTCTCTCCTACCCGAGAGGTAGAGCATTAGCGTACATGTTAGGCCCGGAAAAATAGTAAACTACGCCTGGGCACCGCCAAGCCAGAGGAAGCTCTGGTAGGGCTCTGTTGTAGTCCCATGGCCGTTGGACCTGAGTATAGGGGTGAAAGATTAATTGAACCATCTAGCTCTTTCCTTTTTGTTTCCTTCAGGATAGCTGGCATGCTCACATGCGAACCTATACAGTTTTATCCTGTAAGGAAATGATTAGAGAGGGGAAAAAATGTCTAATGTCTAATGGCATTTGAAAAGTTGCTCATTTCTGAGAAAAGATACAAAGTAACATTCCATTATAATAATAATCTGACTTTTTTTTCTTATTAGGATGTTAAGTGAGATATTTTTAACTGAGTTATGTCCAGTAAAATTCAATAAAATTATACCAGTGATAAAATTATTGATAGAATTATTTTAGTGACTGCTCATGAAGTTGTATAAAGACAAGAGGCAAAATGACCTATTTCGATTAGTTTTTAAAATTTTATCTGCCTAAGAGATTCTCATAAATATTATTAAAATACACATCTGTGCTCTTCTGGTGGATTTTTTGTTCATCCCATAGTCCATATATAGAACAAAATATACTTGGGATAGAATTCACTGTATATTTTAATCTGCATGAACAAACAAGTCAGTAGTTTTAAATGCTGAAAGGAGTTTTTGTAGAACAATATTCAATTAATTTATGTACTCAAATGATCCAAAACTTCTTGGTGTCCACAGTGGTCTACTCAGCAAATGCATTTGCTATCTTAGATGAAGACCTATTCTTTTTTCCAAATTCTGCCATCCTGGATAGACACAGTACATCTGATGGAGTAGCAAAAATTGGAGAGTAGCATTGTTGATACCGGAGTTTAGTTAGAAATCTACAACTTGAGCTGCCATTTATTTTAACGAAATAAAATTTATTTCGTTAAAATAAATTAGCAGTCATAAAATTTAAGTTGCATAAAATAACTTGTATCTCCATTGAAAGCAAAAGAAAACAAAGGAAAAGCACGCATGCTATTTTAAAACTGAAACCACAATAAGCATATTTGTTGTAACTATAGCCTTTATTGTCCAGAAACTATAAAGTATTTGTCACAATAGCTGAATCGGTCCATCAGTGGACCATCTAGTCAGCTAATCCTATAGCAGAGAAAAACACTGTCAAAAAGCTCATTTCTTTATCTCTGCAGAAAATGAATTCAATGGACGTAGCTCGAAGCATATTAATAAAAATAACTACCATTTATCAAATCTCCACCATTTATATTGTGCTATAAATATGTTTTAACAACATATTTACAACAACGTTGTAAGATTAACCTTATCGTGTTCACTTTCAGATGAAAAATCCACAGTGGAACCAAGCTAAGTGGCTGAATCCAGAGCACATACTGATGATGTCATGGCCAGGACTTGACCTACAGGGGTGGCTCAAACACTTGTTTACCATATCCAGATGCCTCTTGTTAGTTAATGCTCTAATGTCACCACTTCAAAATGCCTTCCCATTTACCTTTATAGGATGCCGTTAATTTATTCTCAAAAATAATACCAGTAAAAATTACATCAGAACTTCTAGCTAACTTCAAGTCAGAAAGTGTTCCCTCGGGCTTTAAAATAAAATAAAATAAAATTTTAATTCAATTCAGTTAACATTAAAATCAGAAAGTCCATTAAAATAACTATTTAGAGAAATAAGGCGGAAACCCAAGGAAACTCTAAAATGGGAAAGACTCTAAGGGTTTGAAGCCACGTAGAAAAGAATCGCTCCTCAATCTAGGGCTGATAGTTTTTCACCATTGATTTGACACAGGTACCAATCAATCAGGATGATTAATAGATTTAAGACATTGCTAGAAGTAGAATAGCAAAACACAGGGTTCTAACTTGGCTGCTCCCCTTACCAGCTCTGTGACCTTGAACATTTTACTGAACCCACTGACCAGTTTACTCACATACTCGCATCTAAAACATACACGTAGTAAAAACGCACATAATAGAGATGTACAAATGTCTTGAGGGTTTCATGAACTAGTACAGGTCAAGTGCTGGCACAGAGTCTCATGATGTTAGCTTATATTATTATTACAAGGGATTAAAAAAGACTTAGAAAACAAAATTAGGAATAAAACTTTGAGAGTCCTAATAAATACATAAAATAGAATAATGATCACAACACAGTAGATATAAGTAATATCAATAATAATATGTGCATTGAAAATTAGTGACATTAGTCCTATTAGCATAAATTCATTATCTTCCTTCCTCACTAAATATATTTCAAAATCTTCATCTCTACAAGTTTCCACGCAATATTTGAAAATTTATTTTGTTCGGTTGTAGATAATACACTGATGTAAGAAGGCATTTCTCTCCGTTTCTTTTCTTTTAACTGATGATTTGATGCCTTTCCAATAAGTGATTCAAAATAATCTCCTCTCAATTTCATAATTCCAGCTCCTCATTTTTGAATCCTGTCATGATCCCAGAGATTTAAAGAAACTTAAATGCATAAGAAAAAAATATATTTGTGTTAAATGTCTATTATTTATGTTATACTAGAAATATGTTTTAGCAAAACTTCACAACACTGCAAAATTGGCCTTATCGTACACATTTTGCAGATAAAGAACTCTGCAGATGAACGCCTGTTGGGTAGGTGGCAATGCCCTCCTCAAGAATGAAGCATTTAGAGTGATGGGTGGTCTTTGGAGACAAACCAACTATAGTCACCAAAGTAGTCTTAGCTGTGCTATTTGCTTGTTTAGGCAAGTTCATCAATCTCTGTACGTCTCTTTATCTATAAAATTCAAGCAGAGTCTGGCCACACCCATAGAATACAGTAACTTCCTCTAAGAAAGCACTGTAACTAACTCTCTTCTTCACTTTGCAACTAAAAAATTAGAGTTCTAATCCAAGTTACAAGTAAGCATACCTTCCAGAACTTTGTTGATGATACTTCAATTTTTCTGTACCATCTGCTTTATTTCTCTTCTAAGGTTACCATATAAATATAGGATACTCAATTAAAATTGAACTTCAGATAAACAATGATTTTTTTTTCTGAATAATCATATCACAAATATCATATAAGACATAGGATATACTTATACTAAAAAAAAATTATTTGAAATTCAAATTTAACTAAGTATCCTCTATCTTATTTGGCAAAATTCTTCCCTTTTTCTAATTATTCCAAAGAAGAATGATTTGAAATTTGGTACATATTAATTTTAAAAATTGGGATTGAAAAAATACATAAAAAATTCTATTGTTATAAAGTCAAATATTACATAAAAAACACTAAATTGGGTGAGAATGGCTCTAAATCATATACAGTGAAACTTTATTTATTTACTTAAATCTACAAAGTATGACATTCATCTTCTCTTAACAAAAACAAAAAAAATACTTTAAAATGTTAATGAAAACAAAACATTTTTCAAGTGACCTTTCAAATAATTGACTGTGGAAACTGATTTGATTTTCACATAATACATTAGTTGAGTTTGCCAAATTATTTTATTTGATGCCTTGAGTGATTTTTTTAGCATGAGAGAACGATAGGATTTGATAGCACAATGTGTGTGCCAAACATTCAACAACAGGGAGGCAATTCTGCCAAAGAAGTAACATTTCTCATAGTACATGAGTACTTGAACTGTTTTACCCCCCAAAATAATTCCATTTTGGAAGTTTATGTATCTTAAGCAGCAACACAGAAGAATTCTCTCCATGGATCTTAAGGTACACAATTAAATTACTCAAAGAATTTATAAGCATTTGATATTGCAAACAGAAAATTTTTGTTCACCAGATAAATACTTTGGAAGGCAGAAGTGGCAGTTAATCAGTCTCAAAGGATATCCCTCTCCTAAGAAAAGGGGGAAATCTTATAATTGTTATGTACCTTGTGTGTCCTGATAGCAGCACTTAATCAAATGTTTTACTCAAGTTTTGTTTTGTTTTACTTTGTTTTCCCCACAATGTCTACCCTAGAGAAAAACTCACTTCTAAGCCCAAATGAATGGTTAGGTTTGGAAGAAAAGCTGATTAACTCTTAGATTCCAATAGCATATCAGGTGGAGACTACAGAAATAGAAAGAGCACAGTTGAAGTACTTAGGTATCAATTTAAACCTTATATTTACATAGAGTTTATAAGGACAATCTTCATAGGACAATCTTCATAGACTTTAGAGAGCATATGATATCAGTTAGCTCCAAGAATACAGTAACATGTCAGAAAGATAAAAAAAAAAAATTCAAAATATTTGGAGAAAGCAAAATTTGGAGAAATGATTTGGAAAGACCTTTCTAAATATCAGAGAGAGAAGACAGGATCCTTCTTTTAACACCACTGATACTGGGAACTTTGAATTCAGAAAACAGTCTAGAGAAAAAGAGAGTACATGTGGACACACCCAGATATAGACACAAACCAACCACCATGATACTGAACATCAGGAATTAAGGTCAGGTCACACTGAACACTAAAATGAAGGACTGAGGGGCTTAAGACACAACACACCCAATTTCAATTAAACATGAGCTTTATAGTGTAGGTCAGAAACAGAAAAAGGCAGAGGCAGACTGGAGAACTTCAGCTAGGAATATTTGAGATTCGAATCAGGAGAGATACTACAGCCCAGCTGACAGATTGACACAGAGAAGACTCCAGAGAAAAGGGATCTAAGGCTAAGTGTTCTGCCCTTGTTGTTGATGTCTCTCCTACCATCTGCCTATGATTTATAGATTTCTTCCCGTTATATTGCCATAAAATGAAACAATGTAAAACATAACCTAAAAGACAACACAAAGCATACATATTTCTTTATAGTTGGGTCAGATTTCTGTTTTCTAAATGCTTTCTCCTTTGTTATCTCATCTAATTATCTTAGCCACCATGCAAGGCAGAGGGTATAGCTTGAGCAAAATTTGAATGTGGATGTCTTAGTCAGTTTGGACTGCCATAATAAAATACCGTAGGTTGAGTAGTTTAAACAAATATTTATTTTTTCAAGGCTGAGAAGTCCAAGATCAAGGTGCTGGAAGATTTGCTATCTGGTGAGAGCCCGAGTTTTGGTTCATAGATGGCCATCTTCTCACTGTGTCTTCACATGGAATAAGGAGCAGAGGGTCTCTTTTATAAGAGCACTAATCCCATTCAGGAGGGCTCCAGGCTCATGACTAATCACCTCTCACAGGCTCCACCTCCAAATACCATCACCTTGGGCATTAGAATTTAACATATGCATTTTGGGAAGAGACAAACATTTTGTCTATGGCAATAGATAAAAGGAGTTTCAGAAAGATTCAATAATCATTTTCATGTCCAAAGCCTATAAGTGAAGTAAGAGCCAAAATTTAAGTCTTCTGATGCTAGTTATTCAAGAAAAACACAAGTTATATATTTTAAATGAAAAAATTCTTGATGTTTAAGTGATAGAGCTATGAATAAAAAGGGGTGACGAGAAATTAGAAGGCTGGA
The DNA here is from genome assembly GCF_000325575.1 of Pteropus alecto. Classification (NCBI taxonomy): domain Eukaryota; kingdom Metazoa; phylum Chordata; class Mammalia; order Chiroptera; family Pteropodidae; genus Pteropus; species Pteropus alecto. The sequence goes on along the minus strand of NW_006433378.1, from coordinate 17,631,353 downwards.
CACTGGGACGAGCTCTCATGTGGTTAAGGAAACCTGGCACCTGAAACCTGGGTCACCAGACTTAGCAAATAAAAATACTGACACCCAGTTCAATTGAAACTTCAGATTACCAACTTTTTTTTTTTTTTTCAATTTAAGTACGTCTCAGTGTTCGGTATAATTACGTGTAGGTTTTAGTATAAATATGTCCAGATATTTTGGTCATTTTTATACTAAAACATTATTTTTTGTTTTCTGAAATTCAAATTGAACTATGCGTCCTGTGTTTTGCCTGGCAACCATCCTTGAAATGTAAAGATGACTACAATCTGCAGTGGGGGATAGGTATGCTCAGTAACCAATTTAAAATTCTGTTGCAGTAAAGTCCTATTAAGTTTTATGGCCCTGATTTCTGCTTTAATTGTGAGAAATTATGGGGTTGTGTCTACAATTTGGATAAAATAGTACAGCAAAAGGAGCAGCAACACTCTAAGAATGCTGGTCTTTAAACCAAAAGTAATAAACTAGACCAGAAAGGAGAGTAGCCTGGAGCCAAAGAGCTGGCTAAGGAGGCAGAGAGATATGTGGGATCTGGGAGCCCAGTCTGGGATTTCTACAGATACAGTGGGGAGGAGGACCTAGTGAAAGACCAAACTTACCAGAGGAAGGCAGAAAATGAGTCTGGATCACTGGTCTTTGAAGATTAAAGGAATATGGAACCTTATGGCTGAATAAAGCTTCTCTTGCAAATTAATCTAGAAAGCTCTCTTTGCTAATATACCATAGTGACAGCGCTAGTCTGACCACTAATAAACATAGAAACATTAAGGGGGTAGCAGAGGCAATTAGTTATCTGCACTAAACTTTGTATTTCCATGGGTTTTTACATTTCTTAACACATTTCGCACTGAGAAAACAATATATATTTTTCATGGTCATTTAACTTTTTCTGAGATCCAGCTTCCTCATCTATGAAATGGGAAGAGTTTCTTTTACAGAAATAATAGGAGATTTAGAGAGGTAACACTTCTAAGTTACTAGCATCAGGCCCCACACATGAAAGGCATTCCTTTTTTTTCAGCTCCTTCTTCTCCTATTTTTATTACTCATTTGCTCTGTGAATTTGATCATCACTTTTGCTTAATAGTGCTTAGTTTTAGCATAGGGATTGTAAGTTAAATGATCTCTCAGTACTCTTTATATTAGTACGTTTTATTATGAAGGCAGAAGGAACCTTGAGAAGGTACTCATTTTACTGTGAAATCAATGTCATAAGTAAAATCTCATTATGAATTAGAATTTCTCCCAGGTATAAAGAATAGTTGCAAAACTAACAAACAAAAATTATTTTTATATGAGATTAAATGATTTTTACTGAAACAAGTATTAAAATAAGAGGGCATGAAACATTTGGATATAGAGCTACAAAAACATACATCAAAAGTGATTTATTTTGCTCACACATTTCTCTAGTATAAACAAAAGATAAAGTCCTGTAATTACCTAATTTTTCCTCTGGTTGGAGACCTGAAGAAAGACATTTCAGTGAAAATAATGTGTAAGGTGAAAAATTGTTGAATTACTCACATCATAGCTATGAGTCCTATAAACTCAAAACAGAACCTAGAAAAGCAAGTTAATTCATTTAATATATTAAAATCAAAACAACAACAAATGCTAAACCAAATACCAATAAAATGCATCAAAATCTTAACTGTTTAGCTCAAAACTCTGGTAATTTATAGAGTCTAAATGTAAAAAGTTAGGTAATTTTAATTAAGTAAGTTTATTACATACATTTTGCCCAAAAGTGATTAATAAGAACAAGTGATAAAAATAAATTATCAAGTAATAGCTTACTACAACTTAATGGATACAATGGGTTGAAAGTGAATTATCTAAGCTACCAATTTACCCAACTTACTTTACAAAGATGAGGCTAATACTTTTATTTTTATATTAATTTAGGTCTCCATAAACATACATATTCTTTTCTTGACTAATGTGATTCTACCATTTTTTAGCTTACCAAATTTGCTCTTTAAAGCTGTTTAAAATGGAAAATTGCTATATAATTTCAAAAGCCATGCAATAGTGTGTCATAAAACTACTATATGCTCTTTTATATGATTTTTAATGTATATGTGTTTCAAAGTCCCTTTAAGAAGGCATTAAATTAAATAAGGCCTGAACACTTTATTCCCTAGGTAGTACTATTAAACTTTACTCAAAAATTTCCAAATGAAACATTAAGCATTTCATACACAGTAAAGATTTAATCATTTACAATTGCATGCATTTGATTTCTTGTTTATGTTATTTTAGTGCCTTTTATGTTATACTACTTTTCATATTTGAAATGGCATCTAATTGACATAAAAATAAAATCATTTGTTAAAAATATTTTTTTAGGCATATACTACTATAAAAGTCTAAGCTGAGTACCAAATTCCATGTGTTATTGGATTTTTAGAATTTGGTAGTAATAATTCAAGCTAAAAATTTTTAATAAATAATAATGCTTGTGAAGAAGGTACATAGAAATGTTAAATCATGCTATCATATATCTTTTAATAGTATCATATTCTGAGAATATATTGATATTCAAATTTATTTTATCAGTCTTGAAAAATATTTATGCTCACCAGCAAAAGTCAAATGAACTTCCAATTTTTGCATTTGGCTTCTTCAACTTGAGAATAATTACAATATTTAAAAATGTATATTGTGCCACTTTCAACAAAATATGTAATTATAGATTTGAATTTACATTGTTAATTTTTAAAACAATGGTTAAATTAAACTTGAAGGTACTTATTCTACTATCTTTGTTTATGTTACCTTTATTCTTTTATTGTGCAATTTCTCTAGTATCATCTTTGATATTTATGAACTTTGTAAAATATCAAAATATTCATAAATATCATAAATATCAAAACAAGACTATTTAAATCATCTAGGTCATTCTATGGCAAAAGCTAGAGATATCATCTTTAACAGTGATAGTATTTTTTTTACATATGATAGAAAATCACAGAAAAATTAAACGTCTACAAAGCACATCATTGAGCACTTTCTAAGTATAGCTATTACCTTTACCAATAAAAATGAAGATATTGAGAAAACTATTCCTAG
>NW_006433378.1:17584748-17619803 GCF_000325575.1 Pteropus alecto | reverse complement strand
TTACTTTAGTGCCTTTTATGTTATACTACTTTTCATATTTGAAATGGCATCTAATTGACATAAAAATAAAATCATTTGTTAAAAATATTTTTTTAGGCATATACTACTATAAAAGTCTAAGCTGAGTACCAAATTCCATGTGTTATTGGATTTTTAGAATTTGGTAGTAATAATTCAAGCTAAAAATTTTTAATAAATAATAATGCTTGTGAAGAAGGTACATAGAAATGTTAAATCATGCTATCATATATCTTTTAATAGTATCATATTCTGAGAATATATTGATATTCAAATTTATTTTATCAGTCTTGAAAAATATTTATGCTCACCAGCAAAAGTCAAATGAACTTCCAATTTTTGCATTTGGCTTCTTCAACTTGAGAATAATTACAATATTTAAAAATGTATATTGTGCCACTTTCAACAAAATATGTAATTATAGATTTGAATTTACATTGTTAATTTTTAAAACAATGGTTAAATTAAACTTGAAGGTACTTATTCTACTATCTTTGTTTATGTTACCTTTATTCTTTTATTGTGCAATTTCTCTAGTATCATCTTTGATATTTATGAACTTTGTAAAATATCAAAATATTCATAAATATCATAAATATCAAAACAAGACTATTTAAATCATCTAGGTCATTCTATGGCAAAAGCTAGAGATATCATCTTTAACAGTGATAGTATTTTTTTTACATATGATAGAAAACAAGTTCATAAATATCAACACAAGACTATTTAAATCATAAATATCAAAACAAGACTATTTAAATCATCTAGGTCATTCTATGGCAAAAGCTAGAGATATCATCTTTAACAGTGATAGTATTTTTTTTACATATGATAGAAAATCACAGAAAAATTAAACGTCTACAAAGCACATCATTGAGCACTTTCTAAGTATAGCTATTACCTTTACCAATAAAAATGAAGATATTGAGAAAAATATTCCTAGTTATACCATATTTCTATATGTAAAAAGTAAAAATTTAAATCTATGACACAGTTATCTTTACTTGAAAGAGACAAATGTTTTTACATTTTACTCTAAATAGACCTCTAAGAGATACCAGCACGAACTAAACTTTATACTGCTTATTAAGAATCCTCACTTAAAAATTAAAATAATGAATAAAATTTTAGTGGATATTTTTATTACTTATTTTTCCCAGCTATATATTGATAACTGTCATGAAATTTTTCATCAACCTCGTAGTCTTTTTGAAAAGTATATGTCTTATAACTTGAAATTTTGAAACGACAAAACTTCAAATTAATTAATTATGTCATACTATATTAAATTCTCACAATATTGAAATGGTACAGAAAACATTCAAGTCCATCATGTTTACACATCTTTCAAAGTCTAAAATCAATTATGTTTTCATATTACTTCACCATTCAAACTATAACTATTGATATTCTTCAAGAATAATTCTTAGAAATGTATATTAATAATAAACTCTCTTGCCTTAGTATGTCAATGCTTACATAAATAAAATATGTAAATTCACTGATATATTTTGAGAAATATAGATATTGAGAAATATAAGTAAGTTAGTCAACATTTTATTTGACTATTTCTGCAATCTCTTATTTTCCCCAGGGCTTTGGTGATTTTTTCCCGAGAATAAAGGTGGAAAAATTATCCAAGGGCCAAGCCCAAGAAACCAGAAGAATTTTAAGTAACAGCATAGGTCTGGAAAGACGACATTGAGATTTTCAGCTGCCAAGGCAGTCAGAAACTGTTGTGCCTTGATTATATAGAGAAAAAAAGGTGGCGCGAAATGGGTGTGACAGTTGGAGGTTTGTCATTTTGAGACATTTGCCAAATTGTTAAGTTTCATAGAGTGAAAAGTTAAGAAGCTAAGCCAAAAGCCCCTGAAATTCAGAATTTTGGGTAGTTTTGCGGTACTAAGACGCCAAAATTGCAGTTCAGATCTGATCAAGGAAAAAGGGTTTTAATAAACACTCCAAGATCTCAAGACCCTTGGAGATCTAAAACTTTTAAACAAGATTGAAACAAACCAGAAAGAGCTTTACCAAAACTACAAATGGTTCTTGACTCAGCTTAGTCCCTGGTTGGATTAAGGAGACTTGCTCCCCTCAGGCTGCCTGATATGACAGCACTTAGGATCGACCTTCTTTGGAAGAAGACAACACAATAAATAGTTTTAATAATATACTGGATTTAATAGGATACAGAAAGTTTGAACTAAAAGACATCGCAATATAAAATAGTTAAACAGAAGTACACGCAGAAAAATCAATTAGAAAGAAATGAAACACAACAGAACATAAAATAGATGCTAAAAGAGTCAACATATGTATAATTGGAGTGCCAGAATTCGAGGTGACAGAGAATGTGGAAGAAACAATATTCAAATAAATATAAGCCCCTAGTTTCCTAAATTTCAAATGCCAGAAATTCAGGGAATCTACAGCAAGTAAAAGGAAAAAAAAAAAGGGAGGGGAAGAAATGGAGAAATAGAAAATAGAAGGCATAGGAAAAAATACACATTATCTTCAAAGACCAACAATAAGATAAGTGATTGATTAACAGAAATCTAATAGTGAATTTTTAATCTACGGGCTAGACCAGAGTTTAAATTCTACTTTAAAACCATCACTGTAATTTAAAGATTAATTTTACTTTCTGAGCCTAAGTTTCTTCATTTCTCCAGATCCCACTTATTATGAGAATCACGTATCTAAGTTATCACAGTACTTATTAAAATGTCTGACACGTCAAAAACATTCAAGAAACGTAAATATCCTTCTGTCTACAAAAAGCAATCAAGCACAAAAAAGAAAAAGAAAAAGAAAACATATCTAAAAGTTTCCCCAGACTTGTAGCACTCAATCGAAGTGACTGGGGGCCTTGATCTTTGCTTTTGGTCCTCAGGTCAAAAGGGATGGCAAGAGAACTACAGTACAGAGTGTCTCATAAGAATGTATGTTACCTAAGGTTGTATCTGATTTTTTTTTTTTTTTTTTTTAAGAAATCTCAAAACATCATAACAAAGCCAGGAGGATAAAACTCAAAACACACCTTACTAATCCATAAAATACCTAATGGTTCTTTTCAGAAAGTCTCATTTTTTTTTAATTTCTGAAATACTAATATCACTTTTTACAGAAACTGAAAATAACCTGTATTTTTTTAAAAAGGGGAGTCCTAAACTGATATAAATTAATTATTTAGTCTGATTATAAATAAAGAAATGATAAGTGGCTTTAACAGACACCCTGAGTACAGCTACATAAATCTAAAGGAACACTCAGTGCTTTTAGTGGGAAGGAAGGATTTTAGCCAAGTTATTCTTTAAGCATAATGGACAGTTTAACGCTTCACTACTTCTTTTCCAGCTGTTAACTGCATGTTATTTTAGCAAGAGTGTTTTCTTTATCTAAAACACTCCAAACCAATCAAGTACACACTGCTGCTTAAAAAAAAGAATGATGTTTTGAGTGACCCATTTTTTAAAGAACCTTAACTCAACTTGCCATCCAAAAAAGGAAAATGTTTGTAAACTTATACACAAGTAGTGTAATGTAAAATTTTCTTTATTTTTCCTAAAATTCTAAACATAAAACAAATAGGCAAAACTTAAAATGGACACTGTTTTACAAATATGTACTTGCTAGATAATAACATAGATCACAGGAAATTCAGTAATTTTATGATTAAGAAATCATATATTGCTTTCAATGATGAGCTCTGAAGTTCATTTTCAAGTTGATATTACTGAAATTCAGCAAAATATTACATTTAGAAAGCTAATGCTAAGAAGTCCACCATCAGGTCGTTCAGATTCTTTGTCTTTTACCTAAACAGATGTTGTGTGGTTAGCACTAACAAATATAAGTAGAAGAATTTAACACTAAATATGAATAATGCTTTTCTGGAGACAAGTGATCATTATGGGATGGATAGAGAGAGTTCTTAACTAAGAGACCTAAGAAAAGAAGTCAAGCAGATGAATGTATATTTGGGACTTGTTAGCATATACATGATAATCATATTTATGTAAGAGAATGAGATCACCTAGAAATAGGCTTAAAATTAGAAAAAAGAAAAGCTTAACAGAATATTTAATATGGAATAATTGTGTGATAGGAAGGTAAGATTCAGAAAGAGTGAAAGAGTTTTCCCCTGAAAGAGAGAGGAGCAAAATAATTAAAAAAAAAAAAAAAAAGAAAGCAAAAAGAAGAGAGGACTTAAAGAAAGAGAGAGATAAGAGAGGAGCAAAATAATTTAAAAAAAAAAAAAAATGCAAGTCAAAAGAAGAGAGTATTTCAAGAAAATGAGAGAGATAAATAAAAAAATCCAAAAAGCTGGATCTAAAAATATTCCAACTGAGTGTTGACATGGAGCTAGCAGATCCCATAAGTGAGCAGAGTTTCAGAACAGATATATTGGCATAAGCCAGATAGAGGATAAGGAGTGGATCATGGCAAAGAAGTGGATGCAATGAGCATAGAAAACTGTTTTAAAAGGGAAAAAGAAAAAGAAAAGTGGGGAAAGAGGTAGTTAAAGAATAGAAGGAGAAACGAGGGATAAAATGTTCGAGTGGAATATGTTAGATGTTTGAAGACTGATGCTAGAGAGAAATGGAGCACACATAAAGACATGTCATAATGACCTCGTGAAATGAGAGGGGATGAGAAAACGCAGAGGGGATGAGTCTTGGATAGGCCAAAGGGTACAATATGCCCATTACAACTAAAAGTCAAGAAGAATAGATGGCTAGAGATGCAAACATTTTAACAGAGAGTAATTGTACTCTGATGGCTTCAGTTTTCCCTATGATATGTGAAGGGTGTGATCTCCTTAGAAAGAGGGAGGATAGAAAGAGGCAGTAAAGCTTCGCAAAGTGTGGATCATCCATACTTATGACAGAGCTCCGCAGGACCTAATGAAATACCAGCATCTTCATTCTAATAAGCTGCTTCAAATGATATATAAACACACTGAAGTTTGACAATCACTAATAAAGGAGAAGGAAATAAATGAGTCATTTTATTCAGAGATTGCCTAATTTTTCTTAGAGAACTGTCCAAGAATATCGCTTTGAACTTTAGGCCTCAGGTCACTCAATTCTCTTTGTTTCCTTATGAGTAGAGACCTTTGTTTCCTTTCCAGATTGTTACATACGCTTTGCCAAAAGTGGTAAGTCCTCCCTTGTTCCTCAGCCATTCCCTGATGGCTGCCATGTTTCACTGTGAGCTGGTGATGGACCTCGATCATTTTCTCCACCCAGGGAGGGACCCTTCCGTAGCTTCACCATGACCACTAAAAGAGAGTCTGAATGTTCTTTTCTTTCCTTCTTTTAGTTCCTTTATGGTTTATCATTATAATTTCTAAAGTTCATAAGTCTCCATTTTTAAATGGAAATGGTTTATTATTACTCTTTTTAAAATTGCTTCCTTATATTTCAGAACATTAACCCATCAGGTACCAAACTAGGTTCCTACCTTAAGTCAAATACTGGAGTAAAATGGACCACCAGTTGGCAAATAAATACAATAAAATAAAGATAAGATTTAAGATAGGATAAGAAAGCCACCTCTAGGAAATCTGTAGATTGGATAAATAAACCTTATGGATTAGATACTAGAAAATGAAACTAACAATTACCTAAAAGTGGTACAGCATCCAGTCAATCTATTGTGAAAAGCATTTCTGCAATCATAATTCACATTCCTTATAATGTTCAACTTTAATTTATGAATATAGCAATTTCTTATGACATGAGTATTTGACTAAATGTATTTTAACAGCTTTATTGAAGTATAAATGACATACGAAAACCTGCATATATTTAATATGTACGATGTGATGAGTTTGGACATATATGAACACTTATGATATCGTCACCAATAATCAAGGAAATAGACATTTCCAATATCTCCCAAAATTTCTTTGTGTTTCCCCTTTTTTGTTATTAGAACATTTGAAATAGCTGAGAGGGTAGAACAAGAGATCTACTCTCTCAACACGTTTTGAGATGTACGGTATTTTATTGTTAACTACAGGTATTATTCTGCAAAGCAGATCTCTAGAACTTATTCAACTTGCATAATTGAAACTTTATATTCATTGTATAATTTCCCATATTTCTACCACCATTCCCCAGGCCCTAGTGACCACTATTATATTTTTTTGTACCTATGAATTGGACTACTTTTGATACCTCTTATAAGTGGAATCTATTATTTGTCTTTCTCTGACTAGTTTATTTCATTTAGAATGTTTTCCAGGTTCATCTGGGTTCTTAAAAATTGAAGAATTTCCTTACTTGTTAAGGCTAAATAATATCTGTGTGTGTGTGTGTGTGTGTGTGTGTGTGTGTATAACATTTTTTATCCATACATCTGCCAATGAACACGTGTTTTTTTTCATATCTTAATGGTTGCAAATAATGCTGCAATGATCATGGGAATGCAGATATCTCTTCCAGATACTGATTTCAATTATCTCAGATATATACCCAGAAGTAGGATTACTGGATCATATGGTAATTCTATTTTTAATTTTTTGAGTAACAGTCATAGTGTTTCCTAGAGCTATTGCACCAGTTTACAAGAGTTCCAATTTTTCTACATCCTCGACAAAACTTGCTCTTTTATTTATTTATTTTCTTGTTTGTTTGTTTTGATATTAACCATCCTAACAGGTATGAAGTGACATTTCCTGGTGATTTTAATTTGTTTCCCTGATTATTAATGATGTCGAACATCTTTTCATGTACCTGTTATCATTTGTATGTCTTCTTTGCATAAATGTCTATTCAAATCTTTTGCATATTTTAAAACTTTTTTTGTTATTGAATTATAAGAGTTTTTATATTTGGGAAGTTCATTCTATATATATCAGATAAATGGTTTGCAAATATTTTTCCCATTCCATAGGTTTCCTTTGCTGTACAGAAGCTTTTTCAATTTGATGTAGTTCCAAATATCTATTTTTGTTTTTGTAGTCTGAGCTTTTGCTTCTATGTTCAAGAAATCATTGCCAAGATCCATGTCAAGAAGCTATTTTCTGTGTTTTCTTCTAGCAATTTTACAGTTCCAGGTCTTACATTTAAGTCTTCAATTCATTTTGAGTTGATTTTCACATGTGCTATAAAGTAAGGGCATAATCTTATGTTTTTGCATGTGGGTATTCAGTTTTCTCAGCACGATTTGTTGAAAAGACTATTCTTTCCTCAATTTTTATTTTTGGTGCCTTCATCAGAGATAAGTTGATCTTATATGTGTGCTTTTTTTTAGGGGCTCTATATTTTGTTCCATTGGTCTATATGTCTGTTTTATGCCAGTACCATACTGTTTTAACAACTGTGGCTTTGAAGTATATTTTGAAATCAGAAAATGTGGTGTCTTCAGCTTTGTTCTTTCTCAATATCATTTTGGCTATTCTGAGACTTTTGTGTTTCCCTATTTTAGTATTTTTTTCTATTTCTGTAAGAAGTGTCATTGAGATTTTGATAGGCATAGTATTGCTTCTGTAGATAACTTTAGATAGTATGGACATTTTAACAATAATTGGTTCTTCCAATCTATGAACAAAGAATGTCTTTCCATTTATTTGTGTCTAATAATGTCTGATTTCCTTCATCAATATTTTATAGTTTTATAGTTTTCAGTGTACAAATCTTTTACCTCTTTACTTCAGTTCATCCCTAAGTATTTTATTCTTTGTGATGTTATGTAAATAAAATTGTTTCTTAATTTCATTTTCTAATTATTCATTGTTAGTGTGGAGAAACACAACTGATTTTTTTAATGTTGATTTTGTGTACTGAAAATTTACTAAGCTAATTTATTAGTTATAAGTTTTTAAAAATATTTTCAGGTCATCTGAAAATAGATATAATTTAAATTCTTACTTTCCAATTTGGATTTCTTTTATTTCTTTTTCTTGCCAAATTGTTCTAAATATATATTTGCTTTTCAATGTATCATAATGGTAACAAATAAGTTTTAGTAATTTTTAAATAATGTATAAGCTTACTAATTAAAAAATATGAACATACATGCCTGCATATATATATATTTATACATTCACATCTGTATAAAATAAGTAGTAATTATTTTTCTTGAAAAAGCACCTGGTAGGTACAAAATTATAATATCATTTTATAATTTTAATAATCTAGGTTTTATAAAGGCAGTACTATTTCTTGCTTTAAATAGCAAAAAAAAAAAAAAATCAACCAATAGAATGTTCTAATTATGGAGGAATAAATGGATCCAACTACATTTGACAGGTGGTAGTTACTCTTAGATATGACTGAATTAGTCACAGCTGTTTTCCATAGAATAATGCCCATATGCTCAGTAAAAAAGGAGATTAGTTTTTATCATACAGTAATGTTGAGTAATAATATTTAAGGAGCCGTGTTAATGCAAGCTAACTCCGTTTGTATCTGGTGCACTAAAAATTCAACACAGAAAAAATGTACCATATGTGAAGGGAATTATGTGCTTGACCTCCCAGAGCTATTTAAGGGAGTGACATTTCATGAAACATGGACACTTTCTATAAATCCTAATATTTCTCCTAATTGCTTCATACCCTTTAAATAGTTTTATCTGGAGACCTTGTCATTAACCAATAATTGACTTAAATATAACCCGGTTTCAACAAAAGAACTTGAGATTTGCCTTTTCTTTTTGGAACTAACGAATTCAGTATAAAATCTATGGTATTCACAATGTGACAAATGGACATATTTGCTTCTAGCATGTGGCTTCACTTTTTTTCCCCTTGTCTTCCAAACACTGATAATTATTTCAACCAGTAGTCTTCTTTAATCACTAGGTGTTTAGTGACATTATCAATTGCAGAATTGTCATTTTATAATGAAAACGTTAGCTATTACATAAGAAAGAAAAGGACACATATATTCAATGAAAACAATGTTTTGATAGTCTTATAATATAACCATGGAATTAAATTTTGTCAGGTTGAACATTATATGACTTGAATCACCAGTTAATATTTTCTTCAAAGCTTAAATAGTATTAAAAGAGAGCTTTGATCCCATGCAGATTCAAGTATTTCAAAAACCTAGAAAGAGCAAAGAATAGAAAAATTCCTCCAATCAATGAAGCCACGTATGATTTTTATGTAAAATAATATGTCATTAATCACATAAGTAATAGTGAAATGTAAGTGTGAAATAAATATGGTATGGGGGAAGAAAATCTGTGTCGCTCTCCATTTAAGAAGCATTTAGGCAAGTGATGTCGTTGTATGCTTTCTATGGAATCTCTAGCTCTGTCTAGCAACCTTTGGGGGCTCAAAAGAGGGAATGAAATCCAGTGGCCTAAGTAACAACAAACTAAAGAGGCAGCCTCCTTCCAAAGCTTTCTTGGGATTTAAAATCCTAGAGCCAAAGTTTCTCATTATTAAAGAATAAATCTAGCAATAATAAACAATAGTCCGGATTCATTAGGAAGTGATACAGACTTTTTGTTGACACATGAGGAGAAGTTATATATGACTTTATCTTTGGTGGATCTATCAGTTCCGACCTTTCTCACAAAAATATGCTTATTATGTCAGCAATGCAGGAAATGTTATCCAAATCCTAAGAATAGTCTTCAAGTTTATATTTCAACTTTGCTGCTATTTACTCATTCAGGGATTAGGATGAAATTTTACTAGGCTAATTAATAAAGCACTAATTAAGGCCAAAGTATTTTGAATCCTGCTTTTTTTGACCATATAGATCTATTAAAACAGAGAAACAAAATATAGAGAAGTAAAGAAATGAAAACATAGCATGAATATTTACAAATTCATTCCATGTGTTTTGTTCTATTTTGGGAATTATTTTCCTGGGATTTTTCTAAAACTTTTAGGCAAAAGGTATTTAGAAATATTCAAAGATAAAGTATCTACTTTAGTAAGACTTCTATGCCTAAAAAGAATTTTGTAATAGTCCCCAGCCTTATTAGGTCATTAAAGCTTCTTTAAACATAATTATTGTAAGATAATTTTACAATAAAACACATATATTTATAAACATACATATGCACACACTTGCTGGGGATAGAAAAACTTTCTCCTTTCTCTTTTAGTTCTTCTGGCTGGTTGAATAATTCAAATCACATATGGCAGATTAACAGGAAAAAAATCAAATTTTAATACGTGCACATGGACAATTCATATAAGCATGAACATTCCAAAGACAGTAAAGTAAAAAGAAGTATATATATCATTCTGGACCAAGGAGGAAGCAGGGGCCTAGGACTTTAAAGAGAAGTAAGGCAAATTTACAAGAGAATGAAAAGAGTTAATGTTTAATAATCAAATGTCTCCTGATCCACCTTAAAACAATGAGAAGACTTTGATCAAATGGGCTTTGCAAGGTTCTTCCCTGTCTACCATACCTAGTTCAGATTAAACTATGGTTATCTAAAATGATAGCTCCCTTCCTAGAGTAGATAGGTCCTTTATCGTAAATTATTTTAGGCAGTAAAGAAGAAGACGGTCAAAACTTTTTCCTGAGCCTTCTGAGCCTTGATTGTTTTCAGCTCTAAATAATCTGTAGGCCAGAGTGGCACATCTTGGGGAGACTCATTCTGAACCTCCACACACTCATATTAAACATAAATTGTTAATAACCACTTTCATCCTGTTATAAAAAGAATTTCAAGGAAGAAAAGAAAATCTAACATTTGGCTTCTAGATTTTGTTCCAAATATATATTAAAAATCAGAGTTAATGGCACAGATAGGAAATCTACTGGCAGTTTCTATTCCTAGACTGTATCAACATTCCCTACCACACCCATGGAAATGCTATTTCCTTTATGTTTGACATAAAGAGGCTCATTCATCGTTCAGGATTGAATGGAACTGGTGGAGACCTAATTTGTAGACCTGATAGAAATCCCCTAATGCATGAAACAGATGCAATGGCCTTTAATATCTACATTCACAACCTTCTCTCTATTCTTCAGGAAGAAAGAAGTGGAGAATCAGAGAGTTTAAGACACACTGATCTGTGTTTTCGATAATAAAATACAGCATAGGTACATTAGGAAGTTTTGTTACACAATCCCTTAGCTTGTTTTCAAACTACATGTTTTAAAAAGTAGAGTTGAAGCTACAAAACATTTTAACGATTCTATTCCTGGACCATCAAAAAAGTATTAAAATATTCTCAGTAAACTTACACTAACTTTTCTTTTAAAATCCAGTAGTAAAAAGGAAAGTGAAAAAATAAAGCTGTTTTATATAACCCAGGAAGAACTACAAAGCTAGAATTCAAAGAACAGCTGAAAATCTCGGAAGCGACTTTAGCATCCTGAATGTCTGTTTGATCTGTTTAACAAACACATTTGAATATAAGAAAGTCACTCCAGTTATGGGCTACCAGGATAAATCTGAGTGACATGAGTATGTTATTTGAAGGTAGCCGTGAGGGATAGAGGCCTATTTTCACTGGCATAGTAACAAAATTGGTGCTGTTATCTGTGGCCTGGTATGTACACTGAATCTGGTACTATTGCATGAAAGGCCCTAGGAGGGACATAGTTAGTGAGGCGAGGTGCTAGGTGAGCCTTTGGCTCTCTGTTGGGCAGTTAGGTTTGTATTCCGGCTCCGCCAATCATTATCTTTGGTTCCTGGGCAAATTATTGAAACTTTCTTAGACATAATTTTGCAGCTTTTAAAAAAGTATTAATCATACCTATCTCACAAAGGTGCTGGGGATATTACAGAGGATGATGTAGGTAAAGCGTTTAGTCTCCTCCTTTGCATGTAGTGGTCACTACTCCATCAACTTCTTCCATTGTTGATACTTTTTTATTCTTTCTTTTTTTTTTCCTTAACATTTTCTTTCTTGCCCTTTATTATTTGTATACCCTACTTATCAATATTCAAACTGATTTTATGATAGCAAAAATTTAATTTTCCAAATGAGAGAATATGTCCATTTTTGATAAATTTTATAGCAAAAACATGCTAAGTAAAATATTAACAGAGACTATTGCAAGAATTTTCTAAATTCTGCCACATGGGAGAAATAGTAACCATCTTTATTGAGTGGTTGTTGTGATCCATGCAACTTGTTAAGTCTTAAAAGTGATGTTATTTAATTTCATAAAATATTTATGAGGTGGTAGTTACTGTAGCCCTCATTGCAGAGCTGAGGTCCATAAAGTTTCATGGAGATAGTATAATAATATACCAAAAGCATATACTGCTACTTCTGAGAAAGATAGGATTTGGAACTTGCTTATCTAACTGTGCTATTTTACAACTATAATCTCCAGTGGAACTTCTGATGGGGAAAGTTTAGGTCACTAGTACGTACCCTCCAAAAGAACTATTCTTATTAATTGTGGAGAACTGTTTTAAAAAAAGGAGGCTCAAAAAATGCGATCATTAATGGCAATAAGGCTTATGATACCCTTTCTTGTAAAAAAAAAAAAAAAGCACATGGGCAAAAATTTAAATTTTGAGGGAAATATGTCCATTTTTGATAAATTTTATAGCAAAAACATGCTAAGTAAAATATTAACAGAGACTATTGCAAGAATTTTCTAAATTCTGCCACATGGGAGAAATAGTAACCATCTTTATTGAGTGGTTGTTGTGATCCATGCAACTTGTTAAGTCTTAAAAGTGATGTTATTTAATTTCATAAAATATTTATGAGGTGGTAGTTACTGTAGCCCTCATTGCAGAGCTGAGGTCCATAAAGTTTCATGGAGATAGTATAATAATATACCAAAAGCATATACTGCTACTTCTGAGAAAGATAGGATTTGGAACTTGCTTATCTAACTGTGCTATTTTACAACTATAATCTCCAGTGGAACTTCTGATGGGGAAAGTTTAGGTCACTAGTACGTACCCTCCAAAAGATCTATTCTTATTAATTGTGGAGAACTGTTTCAAAAAAAGGAGGCTCAAAAAATGCGATCATTAATGGCAATAAGGCTTATGATACCCTTTCTTGTAAAAAAAAAAAAAGCACATCGGCATAAACTTTAATCTTGAGAGGAATCTATAATGCAGAAAAATATTTTGTAAGAAACTCAATTCCATGACGTATATACATAATTTTTTAATGAAAATCTGATTATAGAAAGCTAAGATAAGATATAACATTAAAATTATCATTGATTTAATTTTACCATATTAACACATGCGGCAATTTTGTTTGGCTTAAGTCTTTTAATATCTATAAGGTAGATACAGAATTAACTATTATTTGTATAATACTAGTGACATATAAGTAATGTTGCAATAAAAACACCATAAAACTTAGTCATTTATACATATTTATGATTGTTTATGAGACTCTGGGTCAGGCAGGAGTTCTGGCTTCACCTACCCCTCAGTCTTCACTCATTTCATCTTGGTGAAGTGTAAGCCTACTAGGTGGCCTTGCTTATCCTGGCTGGACTCTCTCACATGCTCAGGGACGTGGCTGGGACAACTGAGCTGACCCAGCTCTGCTCTGCATGGTGTCTCATCCTCCAACATGACAAAGACAAGGGTCAAAGCGAAAGAGAATGAAAGCACACAGACTTAGACTAGAAACTGGCATTGCATCACTTCTGTCATATTCTACTGTACAAAGCAAGTCACAAGGTCAATGAGGATTTAAGAAGTGATGATGAGATGAGCTGTAAAACACGTTGCAAATACACAGGTGCAGATGTGGATAAGGTATTAGGGATCTTTTTGCAACCAGTCTGCCAAAAATGGCACTTACTACTTCGATATTGCAAAGGGACCTTGATTGTGAGGTATTGTTTTTAAATATCCATTTTTTAAAATTTCAAATAGTTTAAGATTTACAGAAAAATTACAAAGATAGTACAGAGATTTCCCTAATACCTCATACGCAGCTTCCCCTATTATTAACATCTTACATTAGTATGGCACATTTAAAACAATTAATCAACTAATATCAATACATTGTTATTAACTAAAGTCCATGCTTTATTAGGATTTCCTTAGATTTTGCCTAATTTCTTTCTTCTCTTCTAGGATCTCATTCAGGAAACTACATTACATTTAGTTGTTGTGTTTCTTTAGGCTTCTCTTGATTGTGACAGTTTGTTGTTGGGCATTTTTAAAAATCTGATCATGTATTTATATAGAGACAAAGATCCTTGTCTTTGTCTCTATATAAATACATGATCAGATTTGGAATTTTGTACATTTTAAGTAACTCTTCAGAAGAATATATTCTCAAGCCAAGTCTATATTAAACTATAGTTATCATTTGGTCATATGAACAAATCGATGCATACAGTTAAAAAATAAAATCTGAATTTATCAATGCACTTTACTTTTTAAAATGCTGTTCTCAAAACACAGACACTTACATATGGGAGAAATTTATATTATACATGCTATTTAGACAGAATAAGTGGCAGCTGAAACAAAGTCTTTGACATGATAACTTAAAGCAAAGATGATAATCCAGGAAGCTTTAAAACATCCCAGAGCCTCGCACAATAGACTCCATTAATGGAATTTCTAAGTGTATGTTTGGGACTACCATTGGGCTGTTCTAGAGCTCATTTTAAATCACCCACAAAATCTACAATTGAATTTGGCTAAAATATGCAACTAAATAGAAGCAATTATCCTTGGCGTGACTAACACATAATGCAGATTTAAACATATATGTTTTTAAGATTAATAGAGGTCTGGATTATTAGTAACTGACCAAAAGTATTGTTTTCTCTTTAGAGGAAAAACAGAAAATAAATTTCTTTTCAGAAGATTCTATTTTCTCACCACACTCCTTTCATCAATTTAACAGCTTTTCAACAAGTAAAAATAAAGGGTCCTTTAATGAACCCGAGTTCAGTTCTCTCAGCCACTGTCATTGGCAGCTCAGGGTGGGCCATTCCACTACTTTTGTCTGTATATACAAAGTAAGTCTACAGGACACCTGTCAGTGCCTCATAATTCAAGAATTTTAGGAACGCTAGAGAAGTGATTCTAGACAGAAGACAGTTCTAAGGAATAGATTTGCATTGCATAATAGAGATCAAAATGAAAATCTTTTTGATCTAAAAGAAATAGTTTGGAAAGTATATGTCAGGAGACCGTGGATCCACCTATAAAATAACACACCCCACCTTTTGTCCTAAACAGAGGCTTGGTCACAGGGTTTCATGGGAGATTACCTATTTGGACAGAAGAAAACTCATGATATAATGAGGTTACATCGATTAATTTTGTTGTCAAACATATCAATATGAGTTAACTCTACCTGAATGTTGAAATGATGTCAGTCACATTCCTAAAAGGGGTTGAAAATCGAAGGAATTAAGAAGTATAAGAGAGGAACACAGAATCAGCATCAGAAACAGATGAGTTCTCCTTGAATCACTATCTAGGTGCAGAACAGGTGTCAGGTAGAGGATGTGGCTTGGCGTAGGGAGATCGAACGAGAAAGATGATGTGGAGGTGGCCCAGGGGAGACAGTCCCCCAGAAGCTAGAGTCTAGAGCAGTGACCAGAAGAAACTTGGGGACATTAGTTCAAAATTTGAAGAGAACAACTCTAAGTAACAAATGATGACATCCTCTTCGAATTATATAGTCACTTTAAGAATTATAACCCTTTGGCTAAAAATAATCATATACTTGCCAAATTTATGACACATTTTATGCATCAGAAAATTTGAGGTAATGTATGTTATTGTACAAATAACACAAAAAGTTACTACAGGCAGAGTGAAGGGGGAGAGGGTTTTCTTAAAAGAATAATGCTAGTACAAAGTCCTAACGAAATAGCCATTAATTAAATATGCTAATATGAAGTAGGAAGACAAAGGAAAGTCATATGAAATAAGACTAAACTCTGGTCAATATTCCACTAAGTTTTTTACATACATAAATGCATTTAACAATCCAAAATTAAATACATATTGAATAGTCACCTTTTTTATACCTGCTAGTTGGCATCATCTTTAAAAAATTCACGGGTAACTCTAAAACCTTTGAACATGACACTAGAGAGTAAAATGGAAACCATATTTATTTATCATACATTGACTTTAGATCACACTTGCATAGTTTTTAAAAAATATCTTCTTCTACCTAATTTTAGAGACTTTAAAATGCTTGTGCCCAAATAAATTTAGTTCTTTCTATAAGACATCACAGAGATTCCCTGCTACTGCATCTGTGCCAAAATATTTGAGCTAATAATGAACAAACTAAAAAAAAGAAAAAAAATCTGAGATAATTAGTATTATTTTTAAGTCACTTCTCAAACTCTCATTTTCACATGGGAAATCCTAGATTTATATACCCTTATTTTAGCATCTCTTTCATGATTGGAATGTCCTAAAACAATTCTATTAACATAAAATCTGGGGGTGGGGGAAATACAGTTCTGCTAAATGCAGAGAGAATATACTTAATCTTAGGGGTTAACTTCTGAAAGGGGACCCATACTGTTTGGTGATCACGTTTACTTGTCCTATGCCAAATTTAATTCTTGTGGTTTAAGAAACATGTTTTAGACTGGCCAATCTGAAAATACTTGTAGATCTCTCTTTCAGGATTTATGCCTGAATTGGATACTGCTGGTATTCCACCTCGATCCCCCGGGGTACTTAAACCAGCCTTTATGAACCTTGCTTCCAGGCTCCACATTCTTCAGAGGACTTCCCCTGGGGTACTGGAACTCTTAGGGCCAGAAGTGCCTGGAAGTTTACCTTCCCCGAGTCTGCCCCAGACAGCCCCATTGCCAATAAGTGACTAGTCCTGGAAGAAAAGCATGCTCGCTTTCCCTGAGGAGCGAAAGCTGTCGTGTCGTTTACACTGGGAGGTCTTGGTGGGACTGGATCACGGCTGGAACTTTGACAATATGTATTTTTAATCGTATGATTGCCAGTACTATGAAAAATCACACCACTAGCAATTTGCAGTTACGTATTTTGGCCATATTGTAAATCTTGAATGACATGTAAATTATTAAATTTTCTGATTGTAGCTACAGTAAAGTGTTTGTTTTGTAGATAGTTAAGTATAAAATAAAACATTTTAATTGGTGAAAAAAGTTAAAAACACATCCTATCTTCGCTCAATTTCTTCTATTCCCCTGACTCCTCAACTGGATACTCCTAGGAGTGTGTCTTCTGGTTGGCTGCTCTAATAGCCCCATTGACTTAACAGATCTTCAAAAGGAAGGAAGTCAATCTCACATAAAGATATCAGTGTAAAAATCCTAGATAGATTACCAACAAGATCTAACAATAACATTTTTAAAAGACCTAGTAGTAGTAATTTTAGGAAAGGAAGTTTGTTCTATAATAGGTTTACTAAATATAATTAATGGTATTCATTTTTCAAAAGAGAAAATGATCATCATGATTAACACATAATAAATCAGAATAGTAAGCAGAATAAGATATTTCTTCCTTTAAGTTGTGAAAACAAGTATCAACCTCATACTTATTTTCAATTATCCAATAACGTTCAACTTATAGATTTTCTGGATTAGAATTTACATCTCTTTCCAATTTCTAATCTCTTGATAGAAATATACTCCAGTGCAGAAAGTGTACAGGTATGTCTTCTCCCTCCATGCCTAGAGAATGTCTCTGATGTGATACATAGAAGTTGCATAATTGGAGTTCTATTAGCCTGAAATATAAATGTAAGATTCACAGCATCAAAAACAAACAAACAACAACAACAACAATAAACAGCCAAAGCTGCATACTTACAAAAAAAGTTCAAAAATAAGTGGAGAGTCCCTAGGAAATAGTTGAAAAGTTGGGGAAATATATTCTTGAGATATACAGGATAATGAGACTTCACCTTCGATGCTGGGGTGAAGCTAATTTTAATGCTTCTTTATATATATTCCTTCTTACTTATGCTCTGTAGTTATTTTCCTTCAGACCAAATTAAGCATAACTTAAAATGAAGTATTACTCCACCCTTTTTCCTCTTGCCAGGTAAGGATATAGTACTCCCTGCCAAAAATCTCCCAAGTATATAAATTGCACTGAACCCAAGCTCTTGGATCTGAACAAACATTTGTAAAATTCAGCTATCAACCTGTCACTGAAGTGAGGGTAAGGAACCCATCTTATCTGGCAAGTATTAAAGAATGTTAGATGAATCAATTTTACTATTGCTGTATCTCATGAGAGTTGGGTAAGCTAATAAAACAAAAGCATGGGCTGATTAATTCTTTGTGTTTATTGGCAGGGCATTCCTAAGATATTCCACCACATACTCCCTAGGTTTAGATTATGTTGGAGATGTCTAATATATTTTTTAAATTCATTATTCAGGAAAAGAGGGAGAAAACTCCATCTTTTATGTGCCAGGTCATGAAAGAAAGTGATCATTGAAAAAAATACAAGCAGCCTTTGTCCTAGGTAAGTTTCGCCTGAAATTCTGGATGCTGGAATTCGAAATTGCTTTGGGATCCTGCCAGGCAACAGCCCATGGGGTGACAGCACAAAATAAAGAAGGAAATGTGCTATCTAAGTTTAATATGTACATTTCTTAAAATGAGTCCTATCTAAAGTAATTCTTAATGCTTACCCATTAGATCATCTCATAATAATTTTTGAAAACATTATTCATATTCCATGAATAAAGAATACCATGATTTAGATTGCATTTTACAGAGTAGGGAATTGGTAGCTGGAAAATCAAATTGAGTTGAAATGTTTCTGGTATTATATTATCATAAAGGAATTTCACTATTAAATAATTCTCAACAAACTGAGCAACTGATTGACATTTTGGAACAATGTGTTTTTACCACCACCCCCCAAGATCTCTCATACTTATTTAGTTCATTCTTTGTTCCCACTCTCAGCTGCAGGCAACCAATCATACAGTTTCTGTTACATAAATTTGATTTTTATGGGCATTTAGTATAAATGGAACCATAAAATATGTGATATTTTGTGTCTGGCTTCTTTCAGTTGACATAATGGTTAATGGATCAGCCACAACATGTCATGGATCAGTAGTTTATTCCTTTTTATTGCTTAATAGTTTTCCATTGTTGTGAATACAGTAAGTTTTATCTATCAATTTACCTATTGAAGAACATTGAGGTTGTTTCCAGTTTTTGGAAATTATGAATAATGTCCCTATGAAATTCACATGCAAATCTTTCTAAGAACAAATGTCGAGATACGAATCAAAGTCCATTTGTTTGCATATAGATATTGTTATGAGTTGAATTGTGTCTGCCCAAAATTTATGTGATGAATTCATAACCTCCAGTATATCAGAATGTGACTTTTTGGAAGCAGTTGTCTTTAAAGAGGCAATTAAGTTGAAATGGAATCATTGGAGTAAGGCCTGATCCAAAATGGTTGGTATCCTTTTAAGAAGAAGCAATTAGCACACGTGCAGAAGACCTTGTGAAGACGCTGAAAGGAGACAGCCATCTGCAAGCTAAGGAGTGGCTCATGTGTGTATCATTGTTCAGAATGTGACTTTTTGGAAGCAGTTGTCTTTAAAGAGGCATTTAAGTTGAAATGGAATCATTGGAGTAAGGCCTGATCCAAAATGGTTGGTATCCTTTTAAGAAGAAGCAATTAGCACACATGCAGAAGACCTTGTGAAGACGTTGAAAGGAGGCAGCCATCTGCAAGCCAAGGAGTGGCTCATGTGTGTATCATTGTCCATAATTGTGTGGGTTTATTTTTGGATTCTCTATTCTGTTCCACTGATCTAGTCCCCTATCTTTAAGCTAAATAGCAGTCCCCCTACAGTTTCAGTTACCCGCGGTCAACAAAGCCTCCAAAATATTAAAAATACCAGAAATAACAATTCAAAGTTTTAGATTGTATGCCATCGTTCTGAGTAGCATGGTGAAATCTCAAATTGTCCACTGTGTCCAACCCTGGACATGAACCATCACTTTATCCAGTGTGTTCATACCGTATATGGTTCTCACCCATTAGTCATTTGTCATAGTATCACAGTGTTTGTATCAATTAATCTTTATTTTACTTTATAATTGCCCCAAAGCCATTCACATAACTTTTATTATAGTATATTACTATAATTGTTTTTTCATTATTAGCTGTTAATTTCTTACTGTGCCTAATTTATAAATTTAAGTTTGTCATAGGTATGTTTGTATAGGAAAAAACATAAGGTTCCTATACTATTTGTAGTGTCAGGCCTTCACTGGTGGTCTTAGAACGTATTCCCTGAAGATAAAGGACTACTGTACCCAACTGTCTTGATTAATGTAGATTTATATTGTCTTGAAATCAGATAGTCAGTCTTTCTTTTTGTTCTTCTTCAAAGTCATTTTAACTATTCTAGGTCTTTTGCATTTCCATATGAATTCTAAAATCAAGTTGTCAATTTCTCTAAAATTTCCTTTTGGGATTTTGATTGGGATTATATTGCATTTGTATATTATTTTAGGAAAAATTGATGTATTGACAATGTTAAGTCTCCTGAGACACGAAAAAAGAGTATGTCTCAGGTAATCGCAACAATGTTTTGCAGGTTTTTAGTGTACAGGTCTTTCACATTTTTGTTTTATTTGTCCCTAAGTAGTTTATATTTTTATTTCATTTTAATGGTATTTAAAAATTTCATTCTTATTGTCACTAATAAATGGATGCACACGTATATAGATAGATAGATCTTGTATTCTGAAATTTTTCTAAAATCACAGTTCTACTAGGCTTTTTATAAATTTATTTTGTATTTTTTGTTGTCATCTCGTCATTTTTATCTTGTCATCTGAAAATAAAAGCAGTTTTAAGGTTTTCTTTTTATCTAAATTCTTTTCCTTTTCTTATCTTTTCATACTGGGGAGCATCCCCTTACAATATTGCATAAATGTGGCAAGAGCACTCAGTCTAATCACTGAGCGTGATGCTTGCTGTAGGTTTTGTGGATATGTCTTTTATGACGGAGTGGAATTTCCTTTCTATTCCTAGTTTACTAAGGAATGAATGTTGTATTTTCTCAAATTTTTTTTTCCTACATTTATTAAGATAATCATATGCTTTTATCTTTTTAAATTTGTTAATACTATAGATTATATTTATCGATTAGGTATATCAAACCAACTTTGCATTTTTGAAGTAAACTCCATTTGGTCACAATATAATATGAGTTTACATATCATTTGATTCAACTTGCTAATTTTCTTTTTTTTAGAGTTTTTGTATCTGTTAATGAGAGGTACTTACCTATAGTTTTCTTCAGATGTCTTAGTCTGGTTTGTTGGAAGGATAATGCCAGCTTAATAGAATGAGTTTAGAAGTATTTCTTCCTTTTCAAAATTCTGCAAGAGTTTGTATTAAATTATTTTTATTTCTTCCTTAAATATTTGGTGTAATTAACCAGTAATGCCTTTTGGGTATGGAATTTTCTTTGTGAAGAGGTTTTTAATACAAATTTTATCTTTTTATGTAGATATAAGCTATTTCATTTAGCTATTTCATTTCGAATGAGCTTCAGTAGTTTATGTCTTTCAGTGAATTTATCCATTTTATCTAAATTTTAAAATTTATTGGTGAAAAATTGTTGATAATATTCACTAATTATCTTTGCTATCTCCAGAATCTGTTTTAACTTTTCTTATTTTCAATAAATGTATTTTGTGTCTTCTGTTTTATTCCTGATCTGTTGGACTAAAGTGTATGAATTTATTGATCTCAAAGATCCAGCTTTTGATGTCTATCATTTCTTTGTATCATTTTACTGTTTTTTATTTCATTGATTTCTTGTCTTCTGTATTATTTTTCTTTCTTTGTTTACACTATTTTAAAGTTTCCTTCTTTCTCTGGTTTCTTCAAGAGAGTGCTTAGGTCATTGATTTGAGCCTTTTTTCTAATGTGTGTTCACATTAATGTACATAATAACATAAATATTTATATTAAAAATTTCTAAAGACTACTTTAGTAGTTTTCTCCAAATTCCAATTTTATTCAGCTTTAAATATTTTCCAATTTCTCTCAATTTCTTATTGAACTCATGGGTTATTTAAAAATGAATAAATTAGTTTCCAAATATTTAAGAATGTTCCACCTATATTTCTACTGTTGATTTCTATTTTAATTTCATCGTGTTTAGAAAACTGTGTTTTCTCTTAACTTCAACTGTTTATACTGTATTACTTAAATACCTATAAATTTACTAAGAGTTGTTTCATGGCCCATAATATAGATTATCGTGGTACATGTCATGTGTAGGCTTGAAAAGAATAAGTAATCTGCTATTCTTTGGTGAATTGTTCTGTAAATGTTAATTAGATCACATCAGTTAAAAGTGTTGTTCAAGTCTACTGTATCCTTAATGATTCTCTCTTTACTTGTTCTATCAGATATTGAGAGTATTAAAACTTCTGACACTCTTTTTCTTTTTATATTTCTATAAATTTTAGTTTTATGTATTTTGAAGCTCTATTTTCAGGTGTATTAATATTTAGAATCATTTGCTTAATCACTCACTTTTTTCATTCTGAAATTTCTTTTTATCCTAGGAATATTTGTACTGAAATCTAATATATCTGATATCAGTGTAGCTATAACAGCTTTATTTAAATTAGTTTTAAGATGTTGTATCTTTTCATACATTTTTACTTTTAATCTACTTACTTATTTAAATTAAAGTATGTTTTATTTAGGCAGTGTATACTTGTGTCTTGGTTTTTTGTACAAACTAACTTTTAATTGAGTTATTTAGATGATTTAGATTAAATGTAATTATTGATATGTTTATGATCAAATCTTTTGTCTTGTTATATGTTTTCTCTTAGTCAATCTGTTCTCTTTTCCTGTCATTTTCTGCTTTCTTTTGAATTAATTCTACATTTTCATAATTACATGTTTTTGGCTGATCAACTATAATCTTTCTTTTGTTATTTTAGTGGTTAGTTTAAGGTTTATATATACATCTTTAACTTATCTATCTATTTAAGCAAAATTATATTTCATGTATATTACACAAACTTCATAATAGTATATTTTCATTTCTCTTGTGTCAAACTTAGGAATATTTTTGTCATACAGATTACTTTTACATATTTCGTAAACCTTACACAGTTCTGATATTACTTTTTAAACATTCAATTATCTTTTAAAGATATTTAAATAATAATAAATAATTCTATGTATTAATCTATGTAGTATTATTTCAGTTTTTCTTCATTTCTCTGTGCAAACACAGATTTGCATTCAGTATTATTTTTTTTTCTGCCTTAAGGGGTTCTTTTAACATTCTTAGGTACAGGTGTACTAGTGATTAAATATTTTATTTTTGCTTTTCTCATTCTGCTTTTATTTTTGCTTTTGCTCATTCTGCTTTTACTTTTGAAAGATGTTAATGTTAAATATAGATTCTAAATTGACATGATTTTCTTTTACTACTTAAAAAATATTGCTTTCTTTTTTTCTTTAATTTATTATTTTGCAGTGAGAAATCTGCTGTGGTTCTTATTTTTCTTCCTCTGTACCTGCCACATGTTCTTGTTTTTTTGTTTGTTTGTTTTCCCCCAGTCTAACTGCTTTTAAGGTTTTTTTTTTTTAATCACTGATTTTGAAAAAATTACTTATGATATTTCTTGGTATAGTTTTACTTTGCTGGTCCTGAGGGCTTGTTGACATTTATAGATCTGTGAATTCATGGTTTTCATCAAGTTTAAAAATATTTTGTTTGTTATTTATCAAAATACCTTTTCCCTACTTCCTCTTCTCTTTTTAGGGACTCCAATTACACATGAAATTGTTTCATGCTTATTGATATTCCATTTATTTTTTTTATTATTGTTCCATTTTCTTGCTTCAGTTTAGACATTTGTTGTATCTTCAAGTTCTCATCCTGGGTCATATTTTCTGATTTATCGCATGACTAATAATCTTTAAATAACCCTAGGTATTGTGAATTTTGTCTTGTATTTGCTGAACATTTTTGTATTCTGGTTTTATTCTTGGATGCAATTAAGTTATTTCAAAGCAGTTTGCTCTTTTCAAGTTTTGCTTTTTTACCTTTTTTTAGGCAGAACTGGAATAGTGTTTAGAGTAGGAATAAACACTCCCTATTACTGAGGAAATTTCATTCTAAGCTCTCTATCAAATAACCCCTGATTCGTGAGTTTTCCAGTCTATCTAGCAGGAACAGTCACTATTCCTAGTCTTTTGTGAGTGATTAGCACTATTAACTCTAATCTCTTCATGTGGTTCTTTTTTGGCATTAGAGAATTTCCTCATGTACATGCATTAATCTATATTCAGATGAGTAATTGAGGCAGAATGTCTGCAAACCTTCAAAGTCCCCTCTATGGCCAGCGACTTCTCCACTATTTAGTTCTATGAATTATTAACTTTTGGGATCCCAGTACTTTTATATCCTGAATTCAGAGAGTTGACCAAATTTGCTGTTTTCTTTCTCTACTTTTCCTCTCAAGAAAAGAAGCTGGTTAATCATAGGGCTTAACTCATTTTTTCCTGTCTCTTAATGGTTATTGTCTTTAATTATATTATTTCCAGTGTCTTGAAAACCATCATTTTTTATATTTTATCTGTGTTTTGATTATTTCATGAAGAAGTGTAAATCTGGTTCTTGTTACTCCATCTTGTTTGAGAGTGGAAGTCCCATTTCTTTTTACTATGACACCATAGTATAATCACACAGAGAATATTGTTTCAATGTCACAGCATTGTGGCAATATTAGTATCTTTAATATTTAAAGCACTTTATTCCTGTTCTCAATAAGTTAATCAAGGTGAACCTCTACTCTACTATCTTAATCCTCCAAAGTAATTAACATTTCTGTCGCATGCCAATGGGAAGCAAACTTTAAAATATCTTGCTATTAAAATGAATTAATCTCACTCATGCTATTTTGCTTAAGGGTAACAGGGAAAAATATAGATTATCATACTGTTACTAATTTTTAGCAGGAATTATATGCATATATAATATGAATTATGTGTGCATGTGTATACATATATAATATAAAAGAAACAAAAAGGGAAAAGATATGTCTATTTGACAATTTTTCCTGAATGCCATTTTTTCTAGATGAGATTTCAATGCATGTAAATTCATAGGGTATAGAGCCCTCAGGAATTTCACATTTCTACTGTAGAATAGAATACATGTCTTCTCTTTTAAATCACTTAAAAAGATTAACAAAATCAAAAGGTTGTACAAAGACAGATAATTGTACATTTAATCATAATTTTTAAAAAACACTATGAAGTAGAAACTATATTATTTGTTTTTAAGTTTCCAATAATGAGTTCAAGATATCTTAACCACATGTTGCTGAATCCTTGCAAATCCAATATTGTCTGTAGGACAACAGACTTGCACTTTCACAGTATGTTTTCTTTTAAGAGGCCTCAGGACACAGACTTTCTCCACCCTTCGTGAGTCTCACCATGGAATGATTCACTATGGGTGGAGAGTGTGGATATCACTCTTCATAAGCCTACCAATGTGGTCTTGGCAGTTACTTGAGTCTACTGGCAGAATGGGACATAACATAAGGAATTCATCACTTTATGTGTATTTTTTGCTGCACAGGAACTGGTCTTGCTAAAACATATTACACCAGTGTGAAAAGTGCTCAAAGTATATAAAATATATTTTTGGATGTTTTCTTTTCTGTATAGATGTTTGTCTCTATTTGGAGTTTATGAGCAAATTTCAGTAATAAAATGTACTTAAAGGAAATTAGAAGCATCCTCGAAGATCACCAAACCAAACTCATCCATATTTCAACACCTTTAATCATATCTTAAATTTTCCAGACCAGTGTATTATGCAGAAACGGAAGAATAATTTTCCTAATAATGCAAAAAAGAAGATACACACACACACACACATACACACACACACACACACACACACACACACACACATGCACGCACACGTTGAACTGACCAGCCTTCATTCTTTGGCTTTATCTTAAAATAATGTCAGTGACTATTTTGTGATGATCAACTCATTAGTCTGCAACATTTTTATATTAATTTTGCTCACATCCCAAAACTAAATTGAAACAGAACTGACTATAGCCAAATATATTTTCAGTTAATAAAAAAAATGAGCCAATGTAAAATTTCACATTGTTCTCTTGGATTTTTTTTTAATGAATTTCTGCACAACTTGGTATATGATATTTATCAAGTATGTTATTAATGGCTTGTGAAACCTGGAACAGAAAAAGAGATTAACAACTGAGTATCTGTTTTAATTTTAAGTAGCTGATCAATGGCGTTCTTGTTTTTCCTCTCAAGTGTAGAAACAGCCAAAAGGACACAAGAATCAACAGGCATGTGGAGATAGGTGAGCATTACACTTAGTACTGATAAAAGATGAATCAGAAGAGGCAGTTTAGAAGCATGGTCATAAGTGAATTCTTAATATGATAGTCAGTTATTTATTATATCACCCCAAATGTTGGCTTCCCATCCAGGGAGAAGTCTCTGTCTTACTGTAAGACTTGTGTGAAAGTTGAAAGTAAGAGGCTTCAGAAGGGACTGAGCTAAGCTTACTATGTTAGCTTTGTTATATTTCAACAAATTGTGAAGTAGATATTAACTTTAATCTCCATTATACCAATGAATTTAACCTCACTGGTTAAAAAATTACAAGATATCACATATTTTAATTTTGAAATTACACTTTTTGATAACAAACAAGGACCATAATGGTGAATAACAATAGTTGAGTTTCCTCTGGAAGTGAAGGCATTTAAAGAGAGATTTCACATCAAAAAATTAAATTTCATAGCCAGAAAGATCTTAGTGGTATCAATTATAAATATCTCCCTTAACAAATGAAGAAACTATAACTCAGAAAGGTTAAGTAATGTGCCCAACATTCCCCAAGCTCTTAGTGGCAGAAGTGGCATTGGAACCCATTCCTCTTCACTTACATACTTTCTTGGACTGTGACTGCACAGGAATCCCTCAATCCTCACTCCTGTAATTGGGACATGAAGGTTAGAGTGAGTGGGAGTTGAGTATTTCCTTTCTCCAGGTCAGTTAGGTTCTGATTAACGAGCTTCTTTTGAAGATGGGCTTTCGGGGTATTTCAAAATTGTTCCTGTTCCCATCCGCCTACCAGAATTAGGAGAGAATTTTTCTCCGATATTTACTATGCGAACCTGGTTGAGCTCCTGGAGGTAAATCTGATGATATGATGGGGACTCCCCTATAACTGGGATCCCCTGAAATTTTTAATTCTCTAAGTGATCCACACTAAGAGTCCAATAATCTATCAATTACAGTTCAGGTTTATCTTTAGTTAGTTTCTGCTCTGGGAAGCCGTGACTCCTAGTGCCCTGCCTCTCCAATCTTGGGGAAAGTGGTTTGCTTTTTGTCTTCTTCTCTCTTATGGATCTAAGAGAGTTGCTAATTTTTCAGTCTACCCAACTTTTTACCTGTTGTTGTAATAAACATCACTAAAACTTAAAAAATTCTAGGATACATCTGTTCAATTTGTCATAACCCCAGAGGAATTATATTAAATTTAGCCTCTATTTTTACATCTTCCATATATTTGACATATTGTTTATAAACAGTTCTCTGCCTTTCATTTTATTCAAAGTAAAGTAAGAAATCACTCTTAATGACTTAAATTACAACTTAATATATAAAATGGACCAAACTCAACTCAGAAACAAATTAACTACTACTACCTGTTTTTCATTGCAGGTATTCATAAACATTATTCACAGTGCAATTTATATTTTCTATGTGAAAATTATATATAATTATTGTGATGAATAATAAATGGCCTATGCTAAATTTTACCTTCATTAGCTTGCAAAAGCAAGCTATTTATTTATTCTAATATTTTATGTTAAAGAAATACATTTTAAATGTAACATATATGTTGTTCTTATGTTTTAATTTTTTAATAAAAGCTCATCTCCAATGTAAAATATGATAATGAAATTTTTTGCCTTCAGGAAGGAAACTAGCTCTCTGTATCACAATACCATTTTTTTTTCTCTAAATACACTGTATCTTTGTCAAATCTTGATTGAAAAGTAAATGGCAAGCCATGTAATGATCAAAGGAATTGATAGGTTTCTAATTAATATATGCATTTGACATTTTCTTTAAGAAGAAAGAAAAGAAGTAAAAATGAAAGGGCAATTATAATAATAATTGCTGTAATTTAGTGTTCACCTTCTCTAGGCCAAGCACAAGGTTCAGTGACTGACCTATGTTATCACTAAACAATAACTTTTTGATAGTTATCACTGTCCCTAATTATAGAAAATATCAGGTTATATAAGTCATCCCTGGTCACATTGCCAGTAAATCTTAGAGCCAGGAAACACATATTTTTCATGTACACTTCACCTGTTAGTGTTACTAGAAAATACCAATGGACTATTAAAAAAAAAAAAAAAAAAAGATTCCAAATTCAATTTAAAAGAAAAAAAAAGAACATTTATTTCTTTTTCTTTTGCAGAAGTTCAAAAAATAAATAAATAAAAACCACAGTGGATTATCAGGTGGTTGATCAAACATGAATATATGTTCTTTTCATTTTGGGGCTTTGCTACCCCTAAGGCCTTGGTGTATGGTCTAGGCTGGGCCATTAACCAGAACTATCAGTGGAATGGAAGAAAAGAACTTATTATATTGATAAGTTTCACCAATATATTGGTAAATTGAAGGAATGTTAAAAAAAAGGGGAGTCTAGCTGACAACCGTGTACCCAGCTCCCATTCTATTAACACTGAAGAAAGGAGGCAAGAACTTCTGTGGACACTCAGGAGTTA
Organism: Pteropus alecto; assembly: GCF_000325575.1. Classification (NCBI taxonomy): domain Eukaryota; kingdom Metazoa; phylum Chordata; class Mammalia; order Chiroptera; family Pteropodidae; genus Pteropus; species Pteropus alecto. Next base: position 17,591,037 of record NW_006433378.1, on the reverse strand, counting down.
CTACAACACTAATTCATAACTTGAATTAAATCTCTACACTATCAAGCAATCTATTTTCATCATCTCATCCCACAGCTTCAAAAGCCATTCACATATTTCGGTTTGGACTACTCGGAGCCATTTCAAAATCAATAAGTTCCAAATCAATTTTGCCTTAGCTCTTTTTTTCCTAAACCAAAATTACCTTCTAAATGTATCATCTTGACCAAAGACCAATGACTACTTCTCTAATCAATATTTCTTTAAAATGTTCTTTTTGTTTTATACATTTTATTCACAAGATCTTTCCAGATTTTCTTTCAAATAGTAATTTTACTCATAGTTTTCATGAATAATGTATCAATCCTTTATTCTTTCATTGTTCTAGTCATAGAGAAGTCCTCCTTTACTAATAGCATAAATTCAAATTTATTAACCACCTAATGCATCCTGGGTACTCTATCTGGTGTTAGAGAAACGATAAGCAAAAACAAATAATAACTAACACTTCTATGGTACTTATGGTATGTCCTGTAGTATTCTACTCATTTAACATAAAATCACTTATTTCACACAGATTCTAAGAAGATATTTCAGATGAAAACACAAGGATCTATAAGCATTAAGTAACTTGTCACAGTTATACACTAGGGCTTACATTTGAACTTAGTCTCTGGCTCTAAAATTCATCCTCTTTGACCAGTAGATTCTATGGCCTTGCTTCATAGAAGTTACTATCTAGTGGAATACATTAAGGAGTAAAAAATCTCATAGATAAAAATTTAGTTACAAACTGTGATAATTGCCACAGAGGAGAAATACAGTGATTATTTCAACTGTTGACAATGTTTCTTGAGGAAGCAAGAAAGAACGAATAGGAGCCGAGGCTTCCAGGTATAGAACACCATGTGGGCAAGGTCATGAAACAGGAAGAGCAGACAGAACACCTTGGAAGTAAAGGATCATGTGTCTAGAGCTCAGAAATAGAGTGTGCAAATAAGGCTGGAGAGTTACCAAGAGACCAGGTTTTGTGTGCATCTCTTTTGAAGCTGTTTTAAACTGAGTAATGAAATTACTATTTTTTTTATACGAAGAAGTGACATTTTCTGATTTAGGCTGCTATACATAGCATAGTTTAAAGGGGAGTGGCATGGATGTGGGCAAAGCTTTTAGGAAACCAATGAAGCAGTATCAGATGGGAATAGTCTGGGCTAAAATGAGGCTAACGGAATTGCTGAAGGGAAGTGATGAATTAAAGATAAATTTAGAAGGTAAAATCAGTAAGACTAATGATTTACTGGATATGGGAGTGAGTGAGAGAACGTGGTATTGGGATATTGACTTTTAGCCCTACATCATATCGTTCATAAACGTAAAGAACCCTGCACTAGGGGAATCCAGGTTTAGGACTGATGATCATGGGTTTGATTTTGGACTTGTTGAGTTTGTGGTGACTTTTAGATATCTGACTAGACCAGTCTAGTAGAGAGTTAAATTACGTGAGTGGACATAAAGATTTGGAAATCACCTGAATGTTTAAATTATAAATTCATGAGCGTGGATTAGATAATGAGTAAGAAATATGAAATGAGAGACAAGAAGGCCCAGTTCCAAGTTTCAATTAACGTGAGACTGGGTAGGCTACATGAGAAAGTGCTGTAAAGGACTTGTTTGGGAGTCTATAGAGAAAGAGGGATTCAGTTTACATGGTATATAATCTTTTACACTTTTAAATATTTAACCATGAATATAGATTATTTGTTAGAAGAGGATGATCTGGCAAAGGGGCGGGGGGAAGCTGAATAACTTACAACTGATTTACTCTTTTAATCTCCAGACTTATTTATCTCTCTTTATCCCACTTCTTTTATTATTCATTATACTCGATGTTGTTGGTGCAATCACCTTTAAATATGTCAAAATGTCACCAATGCTATATACTGCTATTTATTTTCCCTTACTGTATGCTTATATGTTTTAATAAAATATCATTAAAATGTGCTATAATGATTATATTTAGATAAAAAGAACAATCCAATATAAGAACAGTTAAATAAGTGCTGTTATTCTTGTGTCATCTTTGCACTGCAATCCTAGAAATTGTAGAAATATATTTCTCAGTGACAAAATGGTTAACAGAGGCAAAAATATATTATCTTGTCTTTACTGTTAAGGTTTATTGTTAAAACTTATGCATAAGAGAAAATCTCACTGAAGCTCTATTTTATTTCTCTCCAGCCATGATTATATTAAAACAGACAGAGCAAATGTCTGGGTAGACAAAAGACCAGACACTACAAACAAAGAGAGGAATCGTTGTGGTAAAAGAAATTTGATGATGCAGAAATTAAACACTAAGATCGGTGTGGAATATTTGAGAATACCTATTGACTCAACAGTGTAAGATGTTTTTGTCTTTAAAACATTATCTATTGTAAATCTATCCCATTACGAACCCACATTACCTGGTGACTAATTTACCTTTGTCTAGACTTAATCTAGTTCATCTCTTATATACATATAAATGATCCCATGAAGTAGATTTAAAATTTATTTCTCCGTAACAAGATGAATAATAGGAGAAAAGAGAGAACAAAGACAATTATTTCTTATGTTAGAAACAACAATTTATTTTTGTTTCTAACTATTAACCAACCCGAAATAAGGAATCACCTTTCTACATTTTTGATGCCATATGACTACAAGAAGATGGCCTACCATTTTGGGAAATCATAGATATTTTTTAAACTTCTCATTTTTAATTTTAATGTGGAGAATATTGATAGAATCCATATAACCAAAGTACTATGGAGTTCTCAATAATTTTAGAGTGTATAAATAATTTAGGGACAGTATTAGTATGACAATAACTAATTCCAGTGAAATTATTATGCTCAGATCCCAACGACTAAGTGGTAAATAAATGTAAATTATTATTAGAAAGTAGCAGAGATCTTTTGTGGATGAGGCAACTAAGGTGAAGTAAAGTAAACTTTTTAAGAATATACGCCTACTGACTGATGAATCTTATTTAGTATATTATGACGGGAGCTGAACTCTTTGTCCTTTATTAAGTTGGAATTGGATGTCCATGTCTGGACTGGGAGGGATAACTGAAAAAAAGGAATGGAAAAATGAAGTATTAGTAATAATCGAGAATCTTGTCCATTTTAGTTGTTTTGCAGAATCCTTACAAATACATTTTTCAGCTCTTGTTTTTATCCAGACTAAACAGTGATTTATCAGACCAATTGATAGGCCACCTCATCAAGTACAACCCCCATAAATTCATCAGAGCAGCTGAGAGGTTATCTTTTGCAGCTGTGAAATGAGACTTTGAAACACTGAAATCTAACAAATAGCATTTGAACTTAGTACAATCTTATGAGACATATCTATGGCAAAATCACCCAGAAGAATTGTTCAAAATTGTTTTCATTTTTGAAACAAATTTATCAAATTTTAAATAGTCTGTGAACATGACCTTGACTTGAAGAATTCTGGAATTTCTTAAATAATTTTGATTTTTTTTCCACACAAAGACCACAATTTGGGGATTATTTAGGTCTTTTATTACAGGAGTTGTAATGAAAAATAAGCAAAAAGAAAAAATAGCAAAGAGAATGTGTAGATTACAACTTGACTAAAATTAGTTTTTAAAAATAAAGTTATTCATTAATTTCAAAGACTCCCTTTCTAAGTACTTGTTAGAATATTTTAACCTAATTCTGTTTGAGATTGCAAAAGTGAAGTACAATAGCCTTTAAAATTTAAAGCTTTATATCTATACCTATATAGATATAGATATGTACTTTACATATCTATAAATGTTAAATATGTCATGATTCAAATTTAAAATATGTATACTATGAACCCAGAAATTTTATCTTGAGTATTTATATTAATAGATTATTGAACCAGTGCATTAAAGATTAAGTTAAACTTAAGATAAACTTAGGTAAGTTAAACTTATTGTAGCATTGTTTATATTATCAAAATCATAGAAATTTAATACATATCTATCAACATAAGATTGTTGAAATAAAGTAAGATATTATGAAGACATAATATTTCTATGGAAATACTTTAATTGGTATTTATAACACTTTTAAAGAAGCAGTTTAAAAAAATACATTGAGGGACTCTATTTATATAAATTATATGTGTATGTGTGTGTTTATTTCTCTTTATGCATGGAGAAAAGGTATCAAGAATTGTTCATCAGAATACTGAGTGATTAACTATGAGTATGGAGATTTTAGGTATTTTTTTCTATAATTTTGTACATTTTAAAATTATCGAATATTTTTAATGCTTTTGTATTACTTTTATAATAATATGTAAAGATATTTTTATTTTTAGATAGTTAATTTGAATAAGTGTGCAGAAGAATTGAAAAAATGATATTGGCACATGGAAATTACATTTGTTTTCTCCTTCTAGAGTTCATATAAATACTTGCAATCATATGACTCCAAAAGGCATAGTAACATTAGAGATGTTAGATTCATTTTTACATTATTTCCTTTATTTTCTAGCTTGATCAAACTACATTTTAGAAGTTATTTCACATTAAATTTGGGAGGTGAATAAGACTGAATTTTTTTTTGGAGAAAAATTATTTTCTAATATTAAATATAATTTGTTTTACATTTAAAAATTTGAGTTATATAGTTATCCAAAGAAACAAAGGGTAATAGATTTGTTGGTTAAAAAGAACCATAAATGTAGTAAAAAAAATTTTTTATGTCCTTACTTGTTTCCTACATACCAGTTTATTTTTTAATTTCATATTTCTAAATTTCTAATTTATGGCATTTTTATCTACAAAATAAGTTTTAGAACATCTTTAAAATACCATATGTTTCTCAAATATTATTTAAGTAAATCCTTTATTAACTTGATGTTTTAAGTTTATTCTGTGTAGCATCTTACATAAAACGTTTGCATGCAAGATACATTTTTACTTTACATTTTAATGTGTTATTTTGAAACAAGAATGGTAGCTAATTTTTTTTCAATTAGGGATATCATCTTTAACTTTAACAAAATTAAATAAAAATCATTACATGTATATAGGTTTCAAGGACTTATGGCTTTATAAAGTAAAGTTGACCTTTTTTAGAACCATTTGTTTATGTATTTTCATTGGTACCCTCTATAATTGGGATATGTAGTGATATGCATCATGGTCCCTTAGTGACTAGGAAAGCATTCACATTCTTTGAATTCTAGGAAAACTTGTGGCTCTGTCTCTTTATAATGAACCAGTCTGAAAAAACATTTAGTAGAGTTTTTGAACAAAATCTTCCTTACATATGAATGTCTTCATTTTTTTCTGCAGTGGAATCTACTAACCTCGTAATATCTGCACATTCATCTTACTATTATAGTTCACATTATATACCAAGGGTTCCTTCTCTGTTCAATATAAGCGCTGTCTGTCAAGATCACCTATTTTATCTCTTTCTTAAATCTCCTTGGTTATTTCCTTTTCCTCTGCATCACTGGTTTTAAAAAAATCATTTCAAAAAGTGTGTGTGTGTGTGTGTTTCATTCTAAAAGTGTGTGTGTGTGTGTGTTTCATTCTAAACTAAATTGTCAACCACATAATTTTACTCTATTTCTCAGGTTCTCTTAAGAACTAAAATCTTGGAGCTATTTCCAATTTACACTGATTCGACTTCCTTTACTACCAACCATTCTAAGGTTTTTTTGTTTGTTTTGTTTTTTGAGGCGGGGTACTTTATCTAAGACATCTATAAAGGAATGCTGAGCACATAGTCTGAGTTCTCATCTATATGAATCATATATTCTTGGCACTTACCATCCTGAAACTCATTCTTCATTTGGCTTTAAAAACACCTTGGTTTTCTTATTATTCCATTTCTATAACAGCTAAATTGATGTATGTCTTTTTTCTACCTCCAAATTGGTATCCTTGGGTCCCTGGTCTACTCTCCCCTAGTAAATGTTCATTATCATCTATATAAATATATCAGCATCTCCAACATCAAGTTGAATTCTACTTTCAAGCACTCAACTGCCTATTCTGCTTCTTCACTTAGATATTAACAAGCTTATCCAAACTAATGTGTTCAAAATGTGAAATGGAATTATTTGCTAACCTAAAAACAAACAAACAAACAAACAAACCTACTCCTCATACCCGCCAAGATTCAGTCCAAACTACCATTATCTCTCACCAGCTGCATTGCAACATCTTCTTAACTGGACTTCCTATGTTAATGTCTGTCTCTCCACCCCAGCCATTTTCTTCAGAGCATCTCTGCTTAAATTTTTGCAAAGT
>NW_006433378.1:17565570-17584705 GCF_000325575.1 Pteropus alecto | reverse complement strand
TTACACGATCCAGATCCTTTCTTAGTTGATTTTGCATCTTATCACTCTTATCCTCACCAACTGTTGTACACTCACACACGGCTTCTGATTGTTTCTGAAACACATCAGCTTGTTGAAACCAGGAACTTATATCTCTGTATTTCTCTTTCTGCAAAACTACTACTGAAGCTCTTCACATTAATGGCTTGGTCTTAATGTTTAGGTCTCAGTACAATTGTCACCATCTTGAAAGGACTTTTTTTCTTTGTAAATTTGTAAAATATCTTTTTTTGTAAAATATATTTTCTTTCCCTTTTTCTCCATTTCTTTAATTTGTTTTACTTACAGCTTACCTGAAATTACATTATGTATTCATTGGTTTGAGTGTTTATTGTTGCTTTCCTCTACTGTAAAGTAAGTTCTGTGTGTTTAGTGTCTTAGTTATTCTTGTCCGCCATTGTATCTCTAGCACTTAGAACAGTGGCTGGCACATACAGTGCTCAGTAAATATATGTTGAATAAACAAATAATTAAATATTTCCATCTAAAATCTCTATTGATCAATTTTAATTTGCTATCAACTTCCAGAGACCTAGTCTCAAATCTAGAGTAGTCAATCTGTCTTCTCAGAGATAGCCTAAGCCTTCATTTTTCTTGTTTACAAAATTAGATTTAAAACTCTTGTTTTGGGCTTTCTACTCCCTCCATGTCAACCCATGTTTATGAGTTCCGATATCAAACAGCTCTCCCATACACACGAAGCACCAACTATTCCTCTTCCCTACCCTCTTCCTCCTGCCAAGAACCCAAGCACAGGAAGGCAGTAAAGACATAGTAGAGAGGACTGACTCTAAAGACAGGTTATTCAGCTTACTCCCCCACATCACCTTCATCAACTGTGCAATCTTGTACAAATTGCTTAACTTTCCTGTAAAATACAGATAATAAAATACACATGATTAAATCACCTATCTCATAGAGTTGTCATCAGAACTATATGACATAATGCATGTAAAGCACTGGGAGAGCTATTTCACCATGTTTCAGTTTCGTTTTCTGAAAAACAGTAATTGTACACCAAAGTTTCAAGTCTTTTTTCTAACTAAAATTCTGTAAATGCCAAATATTTACTAAAAATTTTAGACTGAGTATGTATAAGTTCTCTGATAATGTCTTTCAAAACTAGACCATTGAAAAATATAGTTGGTTAATAAGATTGGGGTACCTCACAATGTCTCTCTCCTTACCTCATTATGATTCTGATGAAATGCTCGCCAATGTAAAATCATGACAAAGCTATTTCATGGGTGTGAACCCTGAGAAAACTACTTCAACATCAGTTTTGCGGGGGCTTAGTTACTTCCACAGATCATTTTTTGTTAGTTTCAAAATTCAGTGAGATTTCCACTGAATATTCTGGCCTCATGGGCAAATATGAATTTTTTGTAAGACCATCAAACTATTGATATATTTTTTACCAAAAAGAGATATGTATTAGTAATTTAAAATTTCCTTTGGCATTGAGGTTCTCTAGCACACAGTGTTTGTTTTTACTTTCCTTCATTAGTTCCATATTATATTTTACCTAGTAGGCAACAATAAAAGTCTAAAAGAAAATGGTTTTATTGTAGACAAATAATAGACTCTTTCTATACATTTTTAACTGGGAAATGATCGTTTTGTTTTAATGTGGAGAAAAAAGTTTTAAGCTATAATTTTAAAAAGCAGGTTATTTTTGATGTAAATTCCATTTAATACTAACAGGGTACTTATTAAAATTTATATAATGTTAGTAAAATGAACAATTTTCCACTCCTTGGGGAGAAAGGGAAGGAGAAAACAGATCTCACCTTTATGTTATGGAAAACTCCATTTTTGCAATATTAATACCCATTTCATGCTAATTCTCTTCAATTTTCAGTCTAACTTCTCATATAAAGCAAAGTGTCAATGATATGCTAGCAAGTTTTTGCATTTTTAAATAAGAGTGCCTTATTAAGTTAAGTATTTTCTAGGAAAATGATAACATGACATTTTTCCAAAGGCTAATCTACACAGAATATTTGAACAGGAAAACTCAACATTATACTGAACTTTAATATGTGCCCCTAAGAAGTTAAAAATCTTAATTATTTACTTAAAATTTTAATTATTTTTTTTACTTTGAGCCATAAATTAGAATAAAATAAACTGTATTTACATAATAAGATTTCATTTTAGAGGTGACGTTTATGTGAAAACCACATTGACTCAGGTCTTCTGTCACATGTTTTAATGCTGAGAATAATATGTATAGGAAAACTCACTACTTCCTAAACAGTACTTTTCACAACAAAGCATCCAACAAGAAACATCAGATCCAACATCAGATCCAACAGGAAAAGCACTGCCCTGCTTTGCTCTTGTCAGTTCAAGTCAGATGTTTAACATTGCTCACACGTGATGTTTTCTTGAGGCTTAATTTCCATTTAGTCCCATTTTTTAGAACAGCAATGGTGCAACTTAGCATTACAACACAAAAAATCCCAGCCACATAGTAAAAGCTGATGCAAAAACAAATGAGTAACATCAAAACCAGGCCAAAAGTCATATCCAAAAAAACGAAAAAAAAATTTTTTTAAGCTACAAATTTTAATGGAAACTTCTTCATTGGTTGGGTTCATAAACATGAAATTAAGAGTGGAGAAAGTCATTATTTTATTAACTTTGCTAAGTACTGAAAAGAAGCCAAGGCGAGCTTTTTATTTTTCCATAGGAAAGGCAGAGAATTTATAAATTACAGGGATACAGTTTACTACTTAGTGGTCTCTAATACTAAGTCCTATTAAAAGTACAAGTCAAATAATATTCTGTTTATTTATATTTTTTCTATTAGCTTTTGCCTTAATAGAATGTAAGGAATATCCTCTTTCAATTTTGTCATCATCTATTCCCTGAAGTGATATGCAGTTGGGGTTGAAGTTTACCTTTGTAGGTGAAAAACCACTGACAATTTTTTTTTTCTATAAGGAATGTGATTAAACCAATGTTTTAAATATCCAATGCTCTTAGACTCTAAGTTAATTTCAGATAAGAGATATTTTTTTCCTGGTACGACAGATTCTGATCAGAATAGACCTCCAATAAACACTGATTGACTTGAATGTGCCTTAGGAAGTAGGAATTAAGTCCCACATACATCCATTTTGCTATACCACACTTTTTCAAAGACAGTTTCTCAGTCTTAAAACAGTCAACAACATATTTCTGGCTCAGACATCTGTATAGCTCTGGCTAAATATTTTAATCTCTCCATTTTATTTCCTTTATCTACAGAAATACAAATATAGATTCTTAACACTATATGATTCATAGTAATATATTGACCATTAATGAAATTTGAGCACTAAAAGATATACTAGATATAAACCTATTAGTACAATGACTAGACAATAATGATATTTTTGCAAACTATAAATACAATGCAAATACAGAGAACGTATTTTGATGCAAAAGAATATTAGGTTGAAATTGAGTCTTTCAAGAATACTTTTGGGGTTCTATTAGAAAACACATACATACAAAGGTTATTGGGACACTTCTAGATTCTTTATAGAGAAGCTGCAATCATTTTTACATTTAATAAAAATTTTTATTCCAATTTCTGCTTTTTATTCTGCTTTCAAGACATATTGTGAGCAAATTCTACAATCAAGACATATTGTGAGCAAATTCTACAATTTCTCTGATCATATAGAATTATTGGAAAATATATTTAAAAATAGAATGAATGCATGGATCCTCTTAAAAACACACATGAGAAGATACTTTCAAGAATATTTGAAGAACTTAAAGCAGAAGAGATTCAAACTAAGAATAAAATAACATTTTAGGACACTTGTAAGAACCAACAGATGAGAATAAAATGAGAACCAAATAAAGAGAGAACAAACATGAGTTAATACTAGCAATGGTAGAAGGCCTCTGACGAAGACCATGGTGAAATGTCCAAAGCAGTCAAAGCCGAGAGATAATAAAGAAGACTAGATGCAGAGCCACTATCTCCTTTATTTTCTCATCTTATTGCAAATGTGAGGAACGTGAACTCTTGCAGTTCCTTCCCTCTCACCTTGGCTGACATTGCAAGAAGAAGTAGCAGGCAATTTGTTAAGAAATTGTGGATGTAAAGAAAAGCAGTCAAAGACTCCAAATTCTCTGAAAAGCATGGAGACCATAAAATCGAATAACAAACCAAAATACTCAAACATAGTGAAATAATAGTACTAAAGCAATCAGAAAAAGACTTTAAAACAAGTGTAATTAATGTTGCATCAAGAAATAATACAAAATAATAATAAAAAGAATACGTTAGCTACATTGGAGATAAATATAGTTATTGGGAAAAATGATGAATGGGCTGAATAAAATAATGTTTATAAATGAAGCAAGAATTAGAGGTCTGGAAATAATATGGAGAGTAGATATCAAAAGTTGATGTTAGCTTAATAGGAATGTTAAAAAAAAAATGGGAATAGAGAAAAATGAAGTTGAGAATTATAATTATGAAAGCAAAACTTGGAAGTCACCAAAAAGATAAAAACTATCATCAAGATTCTATCAAAGTGGTAAAGGGAAGTACTTCAAAGGATATTTTTAGGTAGAAATGGGAGAAGATAAAAACTGTTCCTGATGGTATTGTAGTAAGTATATTATACTCAATACTCTGGTTCAAATATACTTGTGGGTATGGTAAGTGTTATGCATAAAAAATAATAGGACTGAAAATAATCAGGCAATTGTCCTGGAGACATTTGAATGGAAACTTAAATAATGAGCCAAATGAGAACAAGCCAGCAATATATAGAAAGTGGCTCTCAGTGAAAGGATCCTGAGTGTGAAATGAGCTGGACACATTCAAGGCTCATTAAGATAAACATTGTGACTTCTATGGAGTATGCAAAGAAAAGGACAGAAGGGAGAAGAGATCAGAGAAAGAGAGACAAGAATCAAATCATATAGTATATTGCAGGCCATAAGAAAATTGGCTTTATTTCACATTCAATGTGAAGCCATCAGAAGGCTTTAAATAGGAAGTTGTGTGAATGAATATATACATTGAAAGATCACTCTAGACTCTTTATGGAGAATAGAAAACAGCATAGAATAAAGGAGGCATATTGGAAATTTATTTTTATATCAGTTGTTGAAAAGTCAGTTTGTCTTGTGGGTGTCTACTTTGAACAAAAAAATATGATGCAAATTTTATATAAATTCCAGTATTTTAAAATGTATTATTTCTAGTCAGTGTATAAGCTGTTATATGTATAATGCGACTTACAATGCATAATTTGATTTTTTTCCTTTCAATTCTCTGAGATAGTTTTATACTAATTCCTTAACACACATTCAACTACTTCTTTTGATGATAAATAATAAGACTTTGAAAAAATGGTTTTTGGGGTTTAAAGATAGAATTTAAAAGTGGGAAAGCAGATGACTCAAAACAAATACATCTTAAATACATTCATTGATCAACTATTACAACAAGAAAATAAACATTTACTACTTGTTATATATTAAATCTAATCTAAATACAATGATACTTTAATCTGAATTCTGAAGGACTAAGCTAGCTATCTTTTGAATTTTGCGTTCCCCAATGGCAGAAGCCTCTCCAATTAAAAGCATAAAATAGCTCTGGTTATTGAGTGATTACAAAGTGCTAAGCACTGGGTAAGTGCTTTACATACATTATCTCATCAAATCCTCCTGACTATTTGACTTGGGCATTGCTACTTCCATTTTTATATGAGGAAGTTCTGTCTCAGAAAGGCTGAGTCATTTCTTATGGCCAAATGGCTAATGTCAAACTTGAGATCCAAATTCGGGGACCTTTGATTTTAACCTCTGCTCTGTATTGTATTACATAAAGGAAAAGTAGCAAACCTGTTCCAATTTCAGTCTAGTCATTAAGGTAAATGAAATATTTGTGAAAATCCCTCACAATGCCTGACAACAGAGTTGAATCTGAATATATATATGTAATGTATAAATATTATCTATTTATACATATCTCTATCTATCTACAATCTCTCTATCTGTCTATCTATCTATCACCCTTTCTATCTAAAAATAAACTCATTTTTAGAAAAAAAATCTAAAACACAAACAAATGTATCTACTTTAACCAGAGATAGTATAAATGTGCCTTTTTTTCAAGGCTAATGACCATTTTGAACAACCATAATTATGCCAAATGAAGGAGGGATATAGGACTATTTGCCATGATTCTTAAATACATAGTTTTATTTTGCTATGTTCTTTTGTGTTTTGAATTTCTGAGACCAAGTTTACCTTTCATACTATCAAGTATAACTCCAATATCGGTTGTCTTTTTGTTGCCACTATTTTTACAAGTCCGTACTTCAAATTTATGCTTCTAATCTGCAGTGGACTGGATAAGTAGATGATTAAACTTATACAATTTTATTTTATTGAAGTAAAAATAAAAACATCAAAGTAAGAATCCAAGAAGGTCTTGTTAGGGCTAAAATCTGTAAATTTTAGTACATGACCTTGTGATATTTAGTTTAGCTTCAAAGAGTACTTTTGATTTAATCTATGATTCTTGATTTAGCTCTGGGTATCTAAGATAAGGAAGGAGGAAAATGACCTCTGAATGAGGAATTGTTAAAATTTAAGACATAGAACTTTCCCCCAATAATTAATTATATCACACTTTATAGGTAACAGTTCTGATTTTCTCTTTAGAATATGATAGCTTAGTGACTCTTCATAGCAGATAACAAAATTTAAATTCTAAAAAATATATGGTATCAAAAGTTAGTATAATTCTTTCATTTAGCAGCTCTGGGCGATCCCACACCATCTTGCTTCTGTTCTTGCTCTTATATCTCACATTGTCTCATATTATTTTTTCTGTTTTCTCTAAACTCTAAGATCCACTAAATATCTAATGACAATGGTTGCTTAGCACAGAGTTCTACATCTGAAAGCTGTTTGATAGAAGACAATGGACCAGTAAAGATAAATAAAACAATGAAATAGACAGCCAGCCCTCTGTCTATATTTATTTTCATAATCCTAAAGCCTCAGTATTTGCCTGGCATATCATAGGCACTCAATATAAGTTTCCTGAAGTGAAGACTTAATACATGAATCTAATTGACATTTTTATGTGAATGCCTCTTATTAAGACTTTGTGGTTTTAAGTTGAATTTTAATATTTTGAGTATTACTATTTCATAAAATTTCAAAGGCATTACATTAATCACATTCGGTATCTTTTTGCTCCCTTAAAAATTCCCCCACCTCAACTAAATTTTTTAAAGGAGAAAGAAATAAAAGCTATAAATCCACAATGAGATCATAAGAAGGGCCATCAGATAATGAGATTTCAACTAATTCATGGTTGTGTGGAAAGCATATAGGGGAGTGGCATCACAAATCATTGTGAAAAAGATGCATTATTTTTAAATGATATTGGCAAGATCAACTCATTATAAGAAAAAAATAGATTTGGGTATCTTCCTTACACCACATCCAAAAATAAACCAGATGGAATAAATATATACATGTGAAAGAGAAAATCACATAGCTAATAGGAGAAAATATAGGAGAATGTCTTCATGGTCTCAGAATAGAGGAAGAATCTTTTTGGCTTACTCTAGTCCAAAAACTGTTCTCATTTTACAATTTATATAATGTTTATTTCTCCTAAATCAGGATAAAAGTCAGAACCAAAGGTTGACTCCCAGTTCTGTTCTTTCCAGGGAATCGTTCTTCATTTATTTATTAGTGATACATGAGTTATCTTGAACCCTTCTGATCCTTGAAGACCTGGTTAAACCTGACCTGAAACACAATTTTACAGTCTGTAATTGTCCAGAACCTTCCTCACAGTTTCTGGAAGCTGCTCACACTTAGGTCCTTAGATGCCATTCTGTGCGTCCTTTTGTCTTGTGTTAGTACAGTAGATACACAGCCCCATCACTGATTTACATATACAACCATAAACATACAACACATGTAAACAGTCACGCCTACTCATAACAAACAATCCTATGTTTGGAACTTCATTCAATATCTCAGGAATAATGGGTGGAGTTACTTTAAATTCTATACAGCCTTCTGTCATCTGAGAAGCTCTACCCCCTTCTCTTTTTCTTCTAGATTGATGGGTATATTATTTTTACATTTTATTTAGAATATTTCCATCAACTTCCTGATCCCTGAAGATCTCAGTTTCTACTCTTAATCACTTGTCAAGAGATTGTGTGTGGGTGTGTATTCTTTGAATATATACATTTGATTTTTTAAAAGAAATTCTGATAGCAGTTACTAATAAGAATTTCCCAGCTTATCACAAATATGTACTGGCATAACTAACATTATACTATGTACAAAAAATGTTTAGTGACTCTTTGGATTAAATAGTCCAAGAAAGAAGGATGACTGGAATTAGTCTAGAAACTGGAACCTGGTTAGAGGTAGTAGACCTTAATCCACTGAGAACTGTTTACTGTTGTAATAATTAAGACATTGGACCCATGTCACCAATCTATATATAAGTAATGACTTCAGTGCAATTTGGAAGTTCATTTTCCTTACCACCCACAGAAAACATTCTAAAAAAAACCAAATGAACAAAGTAGAAGAAAAAGTTTCCTTACCACCCACAGAAAACATTCTAAAAAAAAAAAGCAAATGAACAAAAAAGAAGAAAAAGAAAAAGAAAGGAAGGAAGGAAGGAAAGAAGGAAGGAAGAAAGGAAGGAAGAAAGAAAGAAAAAGAAAGACTCCAATAAAAGTCTGTCACCATGCTGGCTCCTTGTCCCAGAACATCAAAATAAAAGTCTGTCACCATGCTGGCTCCTTGTCCCAAGGAAAGCTACTTAGGTCAACATAGAGGTACACATTTGGAAGGCTGGGGTGACATGGAGATGTCTTCAGTGGAGTGCTGCAAATGTGAGATGCCATTATTCATTCCCTCTACAGTCACCCAAGCACATGACATGAAGGCAGAGACAACAAAAGATCATAGCAGAGAAAAAAGCAAATAAGTACTCATTGTGAAAAGCTGATTTCTCAGAGGGTAGGGGGCAGTGAGAGGGAAGGTAGATGGGGTAAAAGGGGTCAAATATATGGTAACATTGAAGAATTAAAAATAAATTAATTTAATAAAAGAAAAGCTGATTTCCAGGTAAATTCAATACCTCATTTTAAGGAATTCTCAATGAACATATGTATGGTGAAATGTTAAATTTAATCAGCTCATGAACAGGTACCAACTCTTTTAATTTTATTTAGTCTTGGAAATTAATTTTTTGTGAAGATTATTTTAAATCAGTGAGAATTTGTGTAAAAACAGACTAAATAATCCCAAATAAAAGAGAGAAAGACATTTTCAGTGCAAATTATAGAAGTGACTTATTTGAATTGTGATATTTCAGTGAGTTCATATTTAACATGGAATGCTGCCTCCCTATAGTCTCTAGAGCTTCCTTAGAAAGAGATTAAGATAATTTATAAAATCTGCCATAATTATCTGTTTTAGCATCAGTTTGAATGCCTATAAACTAAAAGAAGCTGGAAAACATCATTTAGAAAATTCTACTCTCAGAACATCAAACTCCAAAGCATTGCTACTATAATCATCCTTACGAAATACCATGATGTCCTATCTCCCTAGTGACTTAATCTTAATGTATGTGATTCCAGGGGAAAGTGCCCAATTTAGCATGCCTTTCAGGGGCCCGGGCATTCTACCGAGGCTCCTGACATTAGTATCTTGGTTCCTAACGTAGTTGGTCATGAAGGAGAAACTACCTGCTCTTTCTTGCCAGTGCCATTATTTTAGTTTACGGCCATGCTACCTTGTACAAGCCTGATCCTGTCTGATCTAAGAAGCTAAGCAGGGTCGGGGCTGGTTAGTACTTGGATGGGAGACCACCTAGGAAGACCAGGTGCTGTAGGCATAAAAAATAAAAAAATCAGGGATTGTAAGCTGAAAGGTCCTTGCAGTCTGTAAGAGCAACCAAGAGTTGCCTCGCCTAAAAAAAAAAGATACCACAATGTCTTTATTTTATATTTTCAAAGTTCTCATACAACTTCTGGATATCCTAGTCTATGCTACTGAATATATGTTTTCTACATAAACTTTGTACTACACAGGAAAAAAAATGAACCAATCTCTTTATTAAACTAGCTAGTTTCAACTTTTCTTGAATTGGTGAACTTCTAAAATTCAGATTCTTTTTTATCCCCTCTTCTCATTAGAAGTAAATGAACTCTTCTCCTTATCATTATGAAAAACATGTAAAACTTTAGAAAATAGCTCAAGTATTATTTAGATATGACATAGTTCATTTTCATCTAAAAAATACATTGTTTCAATAATGTCTACTAATAAAAATAATATGTTGTTATTAAACATGAAGTTATTAATTACGTAAAGACCTCAAATATTTTGTCATTGTATGATGAGAGCACATAATTTCCTACAATAATTTTATAGGTTTAATAAAAATAAATTAACCAAATCTCTTTTTTCTGTTATGAGAGGCTATTTCTAAACATGTACTGTGACAGGTGACATCAAGATGGGGGACCCCTCTCTCCCATAAAAAGAAGCAAACACAATGAATAAACTATTAACCAATTAGAATAGCCATGGAAAACCTCTGTGCTACCATGAAAAGGCAGAAAAATACCTGTGGAGGGACGCAAAAATTGTTCAACATTTACAAATCAATAAATGTGATATATTACATTAATAGAATAAAGGATAAAATCATATAATTATCTCAAAAGATACAGAGAAAGCATTTGACAAACTTCAATATCCTTTAATGATAAAAACTATTAACAAATGAAGTATACAGGAATGTACCACAACATAATAAAGGCCAGCTATGGCAAGAGAAGAGGTAATATCATAATGGTGAAAAGCTAAAACATTTTCCTCTAAAATCAGGAATAAGGCAAGGATGCCTACTCAAGCGACTCCTAATCAACATAGTACTGGAAGTTCTCACCAGAGCAGTTAGGCGAGAAAGAAATAAAAGTCATTCAAATCAGGTAGAAAGAAGTAAAATTGTCTCTGTTTGCAGATAACATGATCCTATGTGTAGAAATTCTAAAGACTCCGTCAAAAATCTTTTAGAGCAAATAAACAAATTCGGTAAAGTTGCTGGATACAAAATCAACATACAAAAATTAGTTGTATTTTTATACATGGACAAAGACTACATGAAAGAGAATTTTTTTAATCTCATTTAAAATAACACTGAAAACAATAAAATACTTAGGAATAAATGTAAACAAAGAAGTGAAAGACCTGTACATATATCTGATAAGAGATTAATATCCAAAATATATAAGAAAATCATGCAATTCAATAGCAAAAATACAAATAATACCATTAAAAATGGTCAAAGGACCTGAATAGACATGTTTTCCAAAGAAAACACAAATGGACAATAGGTACCTAAAAAAATGATCAACATCACTAATCATCAGGGAAATTCAAATCAAAACAACAAGAAAATATCACCTTCCACCCAATAGGATGGTTATTATAAAAAGACAAGAGACAAAAATATTAGTAAGGGTGTGGAGAAAGGGGACTCTTGTATGCTACTGGTGGCAATGTAAAGTGGTATGTTTTTTAAAACAGTATGGCAATTTTCTCAAAAATTGAAAATGAAACTATGATACGATCTAACAATCTCACTTCTGGGTATATATTTAAAGTAAATGATCTCTGTACTCCAAGTTCACTGAGGCATTATTCATAATAATGTCAAAGTGACTGTTAACAGATGAATAAATAAAATTTTGTGTATCTACAAAGAACTATTATTTAGCTATAAAAATGGGCATTCTGCCATTCAAGACAAAGTGGATGAAACTGGAGGGCATTGTGTTGATTGAAATAAGCCAGATAGAGACAGATAAATACTGTATAACATCACTTTTGTGTGGAATCTTAAAAAAAAAATGTATTTTTGTTAATAGAAAATAGAATGGTGATTGCCAGAGATTGTGCATAGGAAATGAGGAGATATAGGCCAAAGAGTACAAACTTTTACTTAAAACAAATAACTTCTGAGTATATAATGTATGTCATGATGACTATAGTTATACAGTATTGTGTACTTGAAATCTGCTGAGAGTAAATCTTAAGTGTTCTCATCACACACAGAAAAAAGTAGTTAAGTATATGAGGCGATAAATATCTTAATTAACGATCATGGTAACCATATTAGAATGAATATGTACATAAAATCATCATGTTGTGTACTTTAAATATATACAATTTCATCATTTATATGTCTGTGATAACACTTGGAAAACATAATAAATTTGTATAATAAAACTATGAAATTATTAAATTTATTTTCCTTATTTATAGTTATTGAAAACCATAATTTATTTGTAGAAAAAATAAAATTAATCCAAGAAAGTATTTTTAAATCATTTTTGTTTCTTTTAAGTTAATGTAGAGAGTTCACCTTTAAAATATCCCGATATAACTACTATAAAATTTGGAAGGCCAAAGCTCCATTGTAGCAGCTTTATCTCTAATAAAACTCGAACAACTGCATTTAGTTCATGGCATAAGAGTTTAGGAAAAAATGAATTGAGATAGTTAAAATTATTTTTATAGCATTTCAAAGTTTAAGAGGAATAAAAAATAAATCTGATTTATGTTAAATCTAATAAAGAAGTATTTTAATTCATTGGATTTTTGAAAGTTCTAATGTATTTTTGCATCATCTTTAACAGTGGCAGGTCCTGTCACTCCTGATTAAAGAAGCTGAGATTCCTTTTTTTGAATTAACTCTTTTTTAAGAGTTTCAATATTTGAATGATGAAGAGAAAAGTCAGCCAAAGTTTTCAAACATTATCTGAGTTACTCAATAAAGAAGGAACTCATAGTTAAATTTTCTATATTTGAAAGACATTTTGGATTGAACTGGAGAAATGTTTATTACAAGATATAAAACATGTATCTCCCTAATGAAAGTAATTCTGGAGTCAGGTATAAACAGACTCTGAGAGGAAAGGAAAATGCATTTTAACTATGTTAAAGGAGCTTAAAAATGTAATGGATTTTGATGACATCATAAGTTTCATGGCAGAAGTGAGAACTTTTAATTTGGTACCGTGGTTTTATTTTATTTTTTTAAGAAAAGAAACAAGGTATGTTAAATTGTATACGCCGACTGTAAAACATTCAAAAAAGCTAGAAGCCTACAATCAGGAGGTTTGTATGAATGAACACTTCCAACTTAGCTTATTCACAAATATTTTTTTTCTTTTGTAGACTCATCTCAAGAAGCAGCTTGTAGGCCTGGGAGTAGGAGGTAGGATGGGAATAGGATGGGCAGAGATCAGGATGGAAGTGACAGTTCCTATTTTCAAGGGCAGGGAGGTCTCTGAAGGCAAGGAAGGTAGAAAAGGAAGCAGGTTTAATGGTAAAACCAAATGAAGAATCCTAGAGCCCCTAGTTCAGTGCTCCTCTGAGATGTTGGAGGAGGTTGGCTCTGATCTAATAACTTTTGGCATTGCTCTGTCTACACAGACACTCAAACTTGAAACTTAGCCAATCATAGCATTCCCTGCCCACACGAGTAATCGCAGGCATTTCAGAGTTTAGTCTTACACTTTGGCTCTGAGTTTATACGAAAATATGCTATTCAGTGTTTGTAGAACGAAGAAAGCGAACTGGCCAGGTGGATTTTACCAAGCCATCAATTATCTCTAGAATCTAGGAGTATTTTCCTTTTTTTTTTTTTTTTAAGAGTGACACTTTACTCGCGTGTAGTTCTGTTTGCGCCCTCTTTTTGATCATCTGATATTCTTACAATAAGAGTCAAAACTTACAACTTTCATGAAAATTTTGGCATTGCCAATCGAATTAGTGCAATGTTTCCTTTAAGAATCTTGTTAATATTACTCTCTTAGAGTAGCTCAAAATGCAAAACATCTACTTTCAGGAATAATTGGTGCAAATCAGAATAAAGATAGGCTTTTCTCATGTATCATTCCTTAATCACTTATTAAATGCATATTTATTGAAGGTATAGAAAGTAAGTGGCAGGTCAACCATGATTGCTTTCTGGACCTCAAAGGACTTAACAATCTTTTAGGAAAGCAGACTCGCAAATCTGGCAGAAAAATAGATGCAAACACGCAAGCAAAATAGATAAATTTCTGTAGATGTAATGGATGAGTTTTTTGCTTTGTTTTCTTGTTACTTGATTGTGGCCATGTAAGCAGAGTCACCATTCTTCAGGCATGTATCATGTTCTCCCTAAACCAGTACCTTCAAGATCCATTCCCAGACAGGTTTGCCCAGGTCATGTCGATAACATATTAGCCAAGTCTGTTGCTGTACGTTGAATAACCCCTTTCTTCCCCTAGAAGGAACACTATTTTCCCGACCACCATGCTGAGACTTGACCTATAGGATTGATCTCGAAGCAATTAGGGGAAGTAGGAGTAGATAGTGAGGAGAACATCATTTTGAGAGCCATCTATCTTGGGTGAATCTTTTGCATATTTTTAGATGATTGGGGGCTATCAAGATAAAGAGAAGGTATTTGGCCCTGCTGGCCCACAGGGTTCAAGATTCTCAACTGCATCCTCTCAAATGTCTATATCTGGGCTCAGTATTCTGGTCCTCCTTTATCAGGGCCCCAGAAATAAATACAGAAGAATTTACCAGGATTTTAGCTTCTTTTCCACTCTCTCATAGTATCAAATCTCTAGCCTGGTTTTCAATACATTCTGTACTTTGGCTAAAGGAGATATGAATTTCTTGAAATGTGACAAAAAAAAATAGTTTCTGACTTTCACATTGTGACCTTATATTTGATAGACTTCTATTGTTTTTTTTTCTAGAGACTTAACGGCCACTAACAACTCTCCAATTTAGTAATCCTTATAATTATCGTTAACTTCATTTATTTCCTGTGAAGAGCTTTTACAAAATCAATTATTATCTCTTCACTTGTACTCTAATTCACCACAGCTGGTAAAAAGTGGGGTGTTGATAAGATCAATCATCCTCCTTGGATTTTGGAAACAATGCATCTCACACTTGAGGATGCTGATTCACCCATGTATTAAGGGACTCAGAAAGCTGCCAGTTTTAAATATAGCCCAGAGCGAGGTGGGTCTGCAGCAATACAAACGGGAGATATGAATTTCTTGAAATGTGACAAAAAAAAAAAATAGTTTCTGGCTTTCACATTGTGACCTTGTATTTGATAGACTTCTATCGTTTTTTTTCTAGAGACTTTACGGCCACTAACAACTCTCCAATTTAGTAATCCTGTCAGTTTTAAATATAGCCCAGAATGCGGTGGGTCTGCAGCAATACAAACACTATATACTAGTAGCCAGTCACAAGCAACCTAGCAGATTCTATGGTGCAGGAAGTGATTTTAGTAGATACATAAATCATGTCCAATCTCTGGCAAGCTACAGAGACACTTGCATCATAGCCCTAGGTATTGGAGCAAGGCCATGCCATCTTCAGCAAAGAACTAATCACCATTTGTAAAGCAGCTCCTTATATGCTTTGGGGCCATACTAGAGACTAGACAACAGAACATATGATATCAAGTGACCATGTAATAAGAGATGTCCATCAAGAGCTAGATATTATCACATTCACCAAATCATATATTCGATCCAGCATAGTAACACCTATCCTATGATGAAATAGCACATTTGTTATTGAGCCCAACCAATTCTAGAGGGTATGAATAAATTATGCAAATAGGTAACCAACATGTCCTACCACCTACATCTCCCTTCCTGACGCTTATCCTTTAGCTCACATCTATAACCCTGTGGGGGATTGCCGACAACCAAATGAGAGACAAGGCAGGAGATTTAGTCCTGGTTCCTGGATGGGTCAATTCGATATGCTGATGTGAGCCCAAATGGACTGCTGCCACACCACAGCTTTATTTAGGGATAACCCTGAAAGATATTACTGAGAGAGAAGCTGTCAGCCGGCAGAGTCTCGAGAAATTTTTGTGGTCATAAAACTTATGTTGGAAGAGAAGTGCTAGCCAAGGATAGAGAAATATAAAATAGATAATAAAATGAGGAAAATTATGAGTTTGGGATCAAGTGCAGTATGAGGAGTGTGGTTTATTTCATTTAATCTTTCTTTTGCAAGGTTTTTGTTTTTGTTTTAAGAAATTGTGACTGGCTACGAGTATTTGGTGTTTGTATTAGTTTTCTATCAGTGCAAGGCAAATTACTACTCACTTAGTGGTTGAAAATACTACTTCACCATTCTGTATGTCAGAAGTCCATGAAGGCGACCAAATAAGGCGCTTGTCAACTTGCACACTTATTTGAAGACTCTAGAGAAGGGCACCTGCCGAACTTATTTAGGTTGTTGGGACAGAATCTAACTCCTTGAAGGTGAAGACTGACATCCCCGTTTTCTTGCTGACTACAGGCTGGGAGTGGCTCTCTGCTCCTAGAGGTTTGTTATTAGCTAAGTTGCACCCCAAACCCAAATCTTACATGTTGAAATTCGAACTCATAGTCTGTGACTGTATTTGGAGGTAAGGTCTTTAAAGAAGTAATTAAGGTAAAATGAGGTCATATGGGTGGGTCTTAATCAAACATAATCAGTGTTCTTATAAGAGAAAAATTGGACACAGATATATACAGAGGAAAAATTACGTAAAGACAAAGGGAGATGGTTAAGGAAAGAGACCTCAGAAGGAACCAAGCTTGCTGATACCTTGATCTCAGACTTCTAGCCCCCAGGATTGTGATAAGATAAATTTCTGTTGTTTAAGCCACACAGTCTGTAATTCTTTGTTATGGCAGCCTTAGCAAAACAATAAAATCTGCTCTCTGGTCCTTGCATGTGGCAACAGTGCATCAAAACCTTCTTCGCATTTGAATCTCTCCGACTTCCCCCTATGATACCAGCCAGAGAAAACTGTTTTCCACATAACTGCAAAAGATAATTCCACTCAAATGTATGCCATTACTTAGCAGAGTAATTCTGCTATTCTATTTCTAATAGCATGCCCCTCACTTCCTTCTGAGCCCTTACCAGCAGGGCTTATGAAATCCATATTTTTTACTTACAATCTGTTAAAGACAATTTGATCATTCTCTATCATAATTTCAGTTTACCTCAAATTTCTTTCAGACTCCACCCACTTGATCCCAAAGCTACTCTCACATTTTTATGTATTTGTCATGGTAGCACCCACTTCCAGGTACCAAAATTGTCTATACTAGTCAGAATTCAACCAGAAATGTGAAACCTGTACAGGATGTGTGTGTGTGTGTGTGTGTGTGTGTGTGTGTGTGTGTGTGTGTGTCTTGTGTTTGTAATAGACAGATGATAGATGGATGGATAGGTAGATATAGATGATGATAGATGGTAGATGATGATGATAGATGATAGATAGATAGATAATTGATAGATTGATGATTGATAGATAATAGATAAACATAGTTGTGGAGATTGGCTAATAATGTCTAAAATCAATAGAGCAGGTAGTTAGGAAGAGGTGGCCTTAAAGCCATGACACAGGCTGAAACTCTCATCCACAGGAAAGGATGATCACAGCAGGATGAAACCCCATGGGAACAGGTCTAAGGTGTTACAAGAAAAATTTCTTTTCCCTCAGAGAAATGTCGGCCCTCCTTTTAAGATTTACACCTGATTGACTCAGTCTCAGTCAGATTATTCAAGGTAATTCTGTTTACTTAAAGACACACAATTAGGAGCTTTGATTACATCTACAAATTACCTCCAAAGCAAGACCTGGATTAGTGTTTGCTGAAAAACTGAGAACTGCAGCCTAGTCCAGTTGACACATCACAAAGCTATCACAATGTTAACGCTCTCTGTACAAGCTCTTAGTCCTCGTTCATTCCACAGGGTCAGAAAGTGTCCCGCTGTGAGCGTTGGTGGCTCTACGACCAAGAGCCTTTACTCATTCTATGAGCTGGAAAGTATGGAAAAGTAGGAGATGCCCTCAGCCGTTGACAGAGGAAACTTCGAGAATAAGTACTTCCGCTTTCTTACCCCTCAGGAGCAGAAGGTCTCCTCCCGGCAGGACTGAGGTCCTGTTCCTCTCAGCTGTGAGGTGCTTACCACCTCCCTCCCTCCGTCTCACCTTCCCACTTTTCTGCCAGAACTTCCTGAAGTTAACTCGCAAATAAACCACTAACAAATCGTTGCCTCAAGTTTTGCTTCTGGGGTAACTCTTACTAAGACACTAATTCTTATTCTTCTATTACCAACTCCTTCCTAAATTAGTTAGCATTCTTGGTTGCAAACAATGCAAGTCAAGTCTAGTGAACTTGACAGATAGAGGCTATTTGCCCCAAGACTATCGGATGGCTCCAGAAATGAAGGAAAGCCTAGAGAACCAGACTCAGAAAATGATAGAAACAAAGAGAATTGGGTATTTGAGAACATAGTCATGATTCTCTCCCAAAACTGCTTAGAAAGCCCCAATCCCAGGGAACTTCCTACTTTCTCAGTGCAGTTGTCTGCCTTTGCACCTTTGTACCTTTTTTCAGTGGGGACGTCTGATTGGCAGACATAGGGTCAAATGTCCACATTTTGTCAGCTAGTGTTCAAGAACGACTCATAACTCCTTCCCAGGAGAGAAAGTTTGATAGAGCGAGTAGCTAAGGAAAATCCGATGTCCTCTGTTTTCACAGTAGCCATTTACAATAGAGATCTTGCCATCTGCTTCATCTCACTTTAGTGTATGCAGTGTAAATACTGGATTCTTAGAAAAGAAATTCCAACTTCTACTCATCCTATCTGTATCTTTGGAACATTCTCACATGAGCTCTGGGTGAAATAAGATTAATCACATACACATGTACATACACATGTACACACAAACAGCAGGGACTACTTGAGGTAAAAATTATTTTACAGAATTTAGTGACAAATCTAGTGACCAATCTCTTCTTCTTCCCTTTCTGTGTAGTAATCTTGAGGAAAACTAAATGTCAGGAATAATTGCTTTAGGAATCGTATAAGTTCTATACCAGAATGTAACCAGTTAAAGTTGATAGGGTATTTCAGACCTCCCAACATGAACTAGCAGCATTTGAGTTTCGTGTGTCAAACTAAC
>NW_006433378.1:17557279-17565433 GCF_000325575.1 Pteropus alecto | reverse complement strand
CAGATTCTTATGCCTGAAACCACCCAAAACTGGCCGTTGATGAGAACAGTGACTTATGGTACGTTTCAAGTATATTATTTAAAAAGAGAGGAGAGAGATAGATAGATAGAGAGAGAGAGAGGAGGGAAGAAGAAAGGTAGAGACAGAAAAAGAGAAAGAGAGAGAGAGAGAGAGATGAAGTGATGTGTATGATAGAGAGAGAGAGAAAGAGAGAGAGAGAGAGAGAGAGAGAGAGAGAAGGGAAGAAGAAAGGGAGAGACAGAAAAAGAGAAAGAAGGAAAGAAAGGAAATAACATAGCCTGCATTTCAAGCACACAAAAATTCTGGATGAGCACATTTTATGTATTTAAGTATGTTTGCATATTTTGTTCACCGAAAGCTCATATGTTTTCTAAGCAGTCAGTATAATTTCCTGCTTTAATATAAAGTCTCATAGTTTTCTTCAATCTTCCCACAACCCCTAAATAGAATGTATTCAACCCAAGTTTTCACAAGTTATTAAATCTCCCCAGAACATTTAATTACTTTTTTTTATATAATTTGAAAGGATTTAAAAGGCCTCTTGCTCTAAATTTACAAAACCAAAATAAGAGACTTTATTACTGAAAATGCACATCATGCTAAGTGATGGGGACATAAAATCAAATAAATATTTTTAAGAAACTTACAGTTTAGAAAAACATACACAGATGATTACAACACAGTGCAATTGATGTTGTCACAGAGCCACGGCTGGCCAAGGTTCTGAGGTGAGAATCGCATAGCCCAAGGAACACAAGGGAGTTCAAAGTGAACCACAGGCAAGTAATTGAGTCCTGAGAAGTGCAATGGGAAGTTGTAAAACATATGACTGAAGAAATAGTCAGAGGCAAGATCAGGGAGGGTCTCATGTGCAACGTGAAGTGATGTGTATGATAGTAGGCAGTGGGGGACCTTAAAAGACTGAACCGTGAGAACCATGTTGTCAAGTCTGCACTTTAGATGGAACTGTGGGAAATGCATTTGAGGGGGCAGGTTGGGGGCAGAAAATACAAGCTATCGCAGCGGTTTAAATGAGAATAAACAGCACCTGAACTGGGAAAGTGGTAGCGGGAATGAAGCAGAGGATATTCCTTTGGAAATATTTAGGAGTCTTGGCTTTGGTGCAAATGGGAGTGAAAATGCTCGGATTAGGACAATCTCTAGTTCTCTAGCCTATTGACTCTTTGCTTAGGTGATGAATCAATGATGTTCCAATGGAATTAAGGTGACCACTTTTGCAAGAGAAGAAGCATTCATCTTTGAGCCTGTGTTTGATGTGCCTGTGTATTTGCAGGTAGTTGGAAAACTTAGGGAGATTAGGGGCTAGAGATAAAAGCTGGGAGTCATCACTGGTTGGCAAAATAATGCCCTGTCTTCCAAAATGTCCATTCAGAACCTGTAAACATATTACTTTATATGGCAAAAGAGACTTTGCAGATGCCATGAATTTATAAATCTTGAGACAGGAAGATTATCCAGGTGGCAAAATGTAATCACCGGGGTCTTCACAGAAAAAGAAACAGGAGAGTTGAAGAAGGAGCTTTGAAGAAGGAAGCAGAGGACGTAGAAAGGGATATTTGCAGATGCTCCACTGCTGGCTTTGAAGATGGAGGAAGGGGCCACCAGAGGAGAGAGAAGAGAATGAAGGCTTTCTAGAGCCTCCAGCAGGAACACAGAACTGCTGCTAACACATTTATTTCAAGACTTCTGACCTCCAGAACTGTGAGGTAATAAATTTGTGTTGTTTTAAGCCACTAAGTTTGTGGTGATTTCTTACATCAGCAGTAGGAAACAAACACAAACACCATATAAGAATTATATAACCACAAGTGTGGTTTGAGAGAGAGGAAGGGTAAATACTGAGAGAGAAATGGCTTTAAAATAGAACATTGGAGAAAATCGGCTTTTAAGAAGAAAGGTAGAGGAAGAAAAATGAATATGTAGTTACAGCTACACAAATTAAAACACACACACACACATATTTCAAATTAAGATCCAATATGGAAGGAAAGGATAGGAAATGAGATGAGCATAGTAGATTTAGTTATTTTTCATGTGACATTCTCTCCCATTCATTTGATGGAGAAAAAAAAAATTGTTTTTTCTTATAGAAATTACTTGATTTCACACTGCTTTTCTTCTTTTAAAAATTAAAAAAAAAAAAAAAAACTACCTACAAAACAAACAGCAAATATTTCTAGGTGCAGCTTGCTGGACACAGCTTCTAGGGATCATAGGCTACTGCTGCGTACTTCCTCACGTGGAAAAGTACAAGGGTAGGTTACTCCACGGAAAAATGAATGACTTCTCTCTAGGGCACTCTGTTCCTACCCAAGAGTCTATACTTAAATAAATACTCTCTGTTAAGTAAAGGTCAAAAATCTGTGGCTGTGGCAGCAATATTAGGAATCACTGGCTCTAACAAGTAAATATGTGAAAGAATGTCATGTAAAAGGAAACGAAAGACACCAAAGATTTCTCAACAGTTTTTTCTCTCATTCCTTTCATTGAATTCAAATATTTTACCATCTTCTGCCAGCATAGAATTCAAACAAGTAGTGTGGGCATCTGGAGAGCAAAATCTCCAGAGGCCAAGAAAAACATGAGCTAATCTTGTAGGTTTCCTAGTCATTTGCAAATTTGCCAGTTCAAAGTAAGAAACAGCCAAGAAAGTAAAAGATTGGGCTGGTGGTTTCAGCAATGACCTCAAACTGAAGACATACAATCTTTTTTCTTAAGATTGACATTTTCTCATTGATGGATTTTTTTTTTTTTTTTTTTTTTGGCGTGAAGAAGAAATTTAATTAAACTTCTTTTTTTGCAATAGGATTAAGCCATTAAGATTTAATACCAAAAACTTGTTATAGGGCTGAGGATGAGAGCTATTTAAGTGGAGAGGGATAGTCAAGGCCCTTGTAAGTCTGGTCCCTACTGGCCTTTCCTCTTCCTCTCCTGCTATTCCTTCATTTTAGCCATATGAATCAACTTGTATCACACTGCTCCATGTTTCAGAGCTTCACAAATTTTCTGTCCTGGTTGAAGAGGCCCTGCTTCAGTGACATATCCCTGATTTGCTCAAGTATCAATAATCATTCCTTTCATGGATCTAGACCTGCACTGTACAATATGGTAGCCATTAGCTGTGTGCAAGTAGGAGCACTTGAACTGTGACTAGTCCAAACTGATGGACATTGTATAAGTGTAAAATACATGCCAGATTTCGAAGACTTAATAGAGAAAGATAATGTAAGAAATCTCATGAATCCTTTTTTTAACATCAATTACATATAGAAATAAAAAGATTTTGCTTATATTATGTTAAAATATATTATTTAAAAAATTTCACCAGTTCATTCTTACCTTTTTAATGTGACTAATAGAAAATTAAAAATTACATTATGACTCATGTTAATGACTCACCTTCTACATCTTTTGGGGGTACTCTAAGGCTCTCTGTCAGTCTTCCTTACTTTCATGATATACACTAATTCTTAGGCAATTTCCTCTTACCCCATGACTTTAAATACCACCTAGACTCTGGTGACTTTGAATTGGGTATCTCCAGACCTACAGTTTCTCCCTCAATAGTTCCATAATTCAATCAGAGTGAAAACCAAAGTTCTTATAATGGCTCGAAGGACCTACATAATCAGTCCCTTGAGATATCTTGACCCATCACCTCTCCGACCTCGCCCACTACTTCCCCCTTCCATGTGCATCTCATTCCAGACACTTTGGTTCCTTTTCTTTCTCTGACATGCTAAACTCACTCTCAGTTTAAGACTTTAGCAAAACCTAGTCCCTCAGCCTGTGATGATTTTCTTAATATTTTCAGAGCTAAATCTATCACTCCTTCAAGTTTTTGCTCAAAACTCACTTTTTCAATGTACGACATCAATTTATTCAAACTTTTATATTCTAAAATGTATTAATGTATTTTATAATGTTATTTTATTGTTATCTATATCCCACAAGAATGTATATACCATGACTATAGCTATATTTCTCTCTTTTGTTCATTGCTATATTTTGACATTTACTTTTTTTACTGTCCTGCTGATGATGAACTCTGTTACTTGTTCTGGTCAGTGGAACGTGGGCAGAAATGACAGTGTGCCACTTTTAGAGATATTTTCCTACATTAAAAGAGCATGTCCAGTAGATAGTGCTTTTGGGAGGCATGGTCCTAAAATTATAGGTAGGCATAACAGACCTGAATCTTACGTACGTCTAAATCCAAACTCAGTGTAGCCCAGCTTAGTCCAGCAGAGCCACGGAAAGTCCACAAATCTATGAGCTAGACATATGTGCTCTTGGAACCCACTAGGATTAAGGGTTGTTTTATATAACACAGTCCAAGCAAAGAGCTGACTGATGCATATCCCAATACCTACAATTGTGTTTGGCACGTAGAAGGTGCTCAATAAATATCATTTGAATGAGTTCATAAGTTATGAACTAAATGAATTTCTAAGTAACCTTTTAGTGCTATCCTAATTGTAAGTGTCAGGTACACAAATTTTTTACCAGGATTAATTTAGGTACTTACATAATTGTTTCATATCTTTTGAGTTACTCAAAATCGATGAATAAATTATTATTCAGGCTACTAAGTCATAGTCTAATAACCTAAAAATGTAGATGTGTTTTCTAATAACTGTTGATTCAAATGATATCCACATAAAACAAATCAAATATTTGTTTTTTAAAAAAATTTTCAATTACAACATCAAGTGTTTTAAACATCAAAACTTTATTTTTTAAGGAAATGAAACTGATGAGGATATTGGTGGTCCAGTCATTTTAATGATTCTCACAGCAGAGATGAATCTATTATTCAGTAACTGAGTCTGGTTTAGTATGATGTTTATTATGATATGACTTCACATTCGGTAACTTGCACATTGAGGATATTTAATTCAAAAGAAATTATGAATTTGAGGAAGATGCTATTTCCATGATTTGGTAATAAACCAGATCATCATTTATTTGAATACAGTCACTCAAAAAATTTTGGAATTGCTCCTTTCTGTTTTGCTTTTTGTTTTTCTTCTTTCCTTCTCTTTCTCATTATTTTTCTCCTTACTACCTGCTCCTTTTTAAAGTCCTTGTTAACACTCATTAATGAGTATGGTCCAAAGCTCCAAAGCAAACAAGTAGCAGAAGAAAGGGGATGAAAGGACCGAAGTTGAATTTTCCTGCCAGGTTTCAATGGATCTCAACAGCAGCTAAGGCACCCGCTGTTTTTATAGGAACTGCTACAAGGCCACCACCCTTTTAGTCTCCACACAAGTATAACCAGAATAGCAAGAACTATTCAGACATCTAAGAGCTGACTTTTCATAGAATCGGTTTTCCACAGCATCGAAAAATGTACTTGTATTCCCTGTAAAGATCACTTATCTCCCTCCACGCTGAGTCTTGTGCCGCCCTCCAAGAGGTGGCTCCCTTCAAAGCCTGATGCAGAAATATTTCAGCTCTTAGCTGTAGTACAAAGCTGTATAATATGAAAGTCACTAACAAAGACATTGGCATTTCTAGATGGTATCAAACTGACTGAGAAAAGGGACTCTGTGTACGTATTACGTTTGATCTTGTTAATCTCATTGAAAGGTTTTGATTTTTAATTTCTTATCCATGAGACTGGCACTTTAACTCTTTTTCTGTTTTCTTTGCTTATCGAAAAAAAAAAAAACAGACAGTAGTATGCATGTATCACAGATATATATTTAGCAAATTAATTCTTTTTTTAACAAATATTTATTGAGCTCATACAATTTTTCAGGAACCACTGTAGGTGTCAGGGACATATTAGTGAAACACACGTATCAGTAGGAAGACAAACAATAAATACGATAAATAAATACAATGTACAGTATGTTAGATTGTAAGTGCTACAAAGAAAAATAGAGAAAAGGGAATTTAAAGTCTCTAGATTACAACTTTAGAAAATATACCAGGAAAAATCTGCATGAGAAGACACCATTAAAAGAAAAAACTAAAGGAACAAATACTTTTTTTAATTACAGAAATATATATACATATTAATGAAAGGAAAAATAGAAGGCAAGTCAGAAAATCCCAGAGAAAATTGAAATAATTATCTATAATTCTATTATTCATAGTTAATCTTTATTTAAAACTTGATATAGATTCATCCTAGGCTTTATGTATGGCCGGATTTAATGTGTTAATGTGTGTGTGTTTGTGTATGTGTGAGGGGGGGGGAGTGGGGGGAGATAAGGAGAAGAAAGTGAAAAAAAAAGGGTATACAGGTTTTTTAGAGAATTAGGACACACTAAATTTCAACCTTATGAATCATTTCTTAGGTAAAATAGTCTTTGAAAACAATTCTTAAACTTTGTAGGTTTTGTTGTTAAATGATTAACTGCGATACGTATAATTGTACATACATTTTTGCACATATCTTGATAATTCTTTTTCTAATATAACTGTCATGTCAAATGTATACATATTTAAAAAAATGTTTAGACTTAGAATTGTCTTTGTTATATTAATTCTTACTGGTGTGATCAATATTTCAGAGTGACAATTTACCTGCATGTTTGCCAATTTTGATACTTTAGGCACTAAGAAAGAGAAGATCTAACTTAATGGTCTTAAACAATAAGGAGTTTACGATGTAAAGCATGATATTGAGGTTTTTCAGAGTTGGCTAATTCCGGAGCTTGATGATGTCATTTCCCACTCTTCTATCCTCTTGATGATTCTGTCCTCTGACTTGTGGCCTGCGCTGGCCATTAAGCCACGTCTATCCATTTCAAAGCCATGCTGTTGTACCCGGCTTGTGATGCTGGGGCTGGGATATTGCAAACCACATTTCTGCACCAAGCCAGGTGGCTCCCTGTTAGACTCCGCCAGTAGGGAGCATGAGAAAGAGACTAAATTAGAGAGGGAAAAGGCACAGACTCCTCCTCACTTGCTTCCTGTGCTTGTTGGAACCAACAATAACTCTTTCTAAGGGTAGCGGCACTTCCTTCCAATACCTCCAGAGGACTACAGTTTGCAGGTGCTCCTATAGTCCCAGAACCAGTCTCATTTCACCCTCTGAGACACCACAGCCAGAAATCAGCATCATAGCTATGGGACCCCTTCCAACAACTTCAAAGATCAGCAATTCCAAACTCTTTCCTCTGTTCCTTCAACCGTAAGAGTAGCAGATGCTTCCTGCAGTTACCATGCCTGTAATACCTTAATGTTCTTTGTTTCCTTTTCAGTTCTCCAGTACATGGTGAACAATTCTTTACACTAAATTCTCTGTGTTTAAATGATCACCATGGCTTCTGATTCCAAGAGGACGCTGCCATCCTCTTGGTGACAAGATGACTGTACCTCAAACCCAAGTTCCAAATCTTTGCGCAATGATACCCAGTGACCAAAAGAGAACTCCCAGTCTCAGTTCCTTTGAAGAAAGAAGAAATCTTTCCCAGGGGCCACCGCGCACGTCTTCTAATGAGTCATCGGCAAGATTTATGTCACAATGACCTTTCCAAATCAATCCTAGTCAAAGAGTTTGGGATCATCATTATTTAAATAAACTAACTGAGATTGTTAGCTAAGGTTGGAGCAGCCCAGACTTCCCTGAAATATGCCAGATCAGATTCCTGAAAAAATCAAGGGTTTGTTTTAAGAAGGAAGGAAGAAAGAAGAGCAAAGCACAATAGAGATGATAGCTAACAGTGTTTGCCATCATAATTTATTCAAAATCTATACATTTCATCTCCCAAACAACGTAATATATACTTTATATTGCCATATTTTTCCCAATGAATAGATTCAGAAGCTGTAATGATGAAAACTCTAATATTGAATATCAAATTTCCATATTCCTGAAGAAACTCCATAGAAGAGGATGCTTTAAAATTTTATTTGAACTTGAGAAAAGATGGACACAAGCTCAGATACAGTCCTCTTGGATCATTCGCCCCATTTTACAGAAGTGGCTTTTTAAAGCCTCGAAATAAAGTAGGATGCAGAGGCAGGACAGCTGGCTTCCACAGTAACCCTAACTGCACAAAGAAACCATTTTATCATCTCCCCACTATTCATCAAAATAAGAGAGATTATTGAAATAAATTCTCTTATTTAAGTAAATAAAATAAATAAAATAAT
>NW_006433378.1:17547572-17557252 GCF_000325575.1 Pteropus alecto | reverse complement strand
ATTAAATAAAATAAGAGAGTTTATTTAAACATTGGTGATCCCAAACCCTTTGAATTGTCATATGCAGTACAGGGCTGCAACATTTCTGATATGTCTTAGTGAACTATACTTAATTCTAAGAATAGCAGAGAAGAAATATAGAATCAAAAAGGTACTGGCTTTGGGTAATGTAAAAGACTGCACATAAGTAATTTTTAAAAGCAAATTTACATTCAGTGATTAAAAGCCCTCAAGTCACAATTGATACTTAATTGATGTTTTGTATTAAATATATCTATATCATACATATACTATTCAGATATTGGGAGCCAAGAAAGAATATCCCCACATATTTTTTGTAATTTTCCATATACGCTTTGTTATATCATATTGTATTGAATCCTTTTAACAGTCCTAGTAAATATTTTTTTTTTAATTTTATATGTGGGGAAGTGAAGTGCAGTGAGGACATGTGCTTTACCCAAAATAGCAGAGGTATTTAAAGAGCTATATCTGAAATTTAAGCCTAGTTTTGCTCATACAGAACACTCATTCAGGTTACTCATTTACATTTGGGAAGAAAGAGCTGACTGATAAACATATCTGCATCAGACGGCTAGCTAGTTTAGATGCCCTCAAGAATTTAGTCCAAGCCTGAAAATCTTCAGCCTCAGACCCTGAGTGTAACTATTATCATCAAGAAACCCTGAGAGTTTTTTTATTTAGCAACGTCTATGTAATGTCTCATGGCACAAAATCAGCATTCAACATGAATAAACAAATGGAAACCGACATAGTAAAGGCTTACTCAGGATATTCATTCTCTATGATGTGGATAAAAAAGTTATTATACCCTTACTCCCATTAATAATCATAATATACTTTCTTGATAACACTGTTTAGAAAGTACAATTATTTATGAACTTGGTATTTGAGAAATATAATATGAAAAGAAAAAATCATCAAAATCCTTTTAAATTTTCTCATGTTTATATTTTCTCAAAAATTCTCAAATGGATAAAGCTTATAGACAAGAGTTTCTTAAAATCTAAAGCTTAGATCCTTTGATCCAGGTCTTAAAATTTTAGTTATTAGCTAAAAGTGTAAAAGAATATGCAAACAGTGTAAA
Source organism: Pteropus alecto (assembly GCF_000325575.1). Classification (NCBI taxonomy): domain Eukaryota; kingdom Metazoa; phylum Chordata; class Mammalia; order Chiroptera; family Pteropodidae; genus Pteropus; species Pteropus alecto. The sequence goes on along the minus strand of NW_006433378.1, from coordinate 17,556,144 downwards.
AGAATATGGGGCTTTTATAGAAACTTCTAAAGTTAGTCATTTATTAATGGTCATAAAAAAAGAATTTGATAATAAAAATGTAATATATATATATCTATTAAAAGTATCCAATAATCTTAAAAGAAAATAACTTTGATTTAAGGACATATTCTGGATTCTTAGGCCAAGGCCTATAAAACAAATGCAATAAGATGGGCGTTTTGCTCAAATAATACAGAGTATCAACAGTTGTTACTCGAGCATTTTATTTCTCTATGTGTTGGTTAATAGTCAAATCCACATTTTTATCACTTAATAGTTAAGAATAGTGTTCATGTATAATTACTCTACATCACCTTGGCTGTGAGTCAGTCAGAATTGCTACTGAGCAATTCACTGTAAAACTTATTTTTATATGTATTTACCATACATCATTATAGGAAGAGAATGAGAAGCCTTGTTTATCGAGACCAGTAGGTAGAATTCAACACTGAATAATGAAAATGACTTGTTGGCTTATCTTATACTGGTTGTAACACAAATTGAGATTTTTGGGTTATGTTTTGTTGTTATTTAATTTAACGGCAGCTTCATCAGAAAAAGTATTACTTTAATGAGGAAATGCTATGAAATAAAACTAGTATAACTTATTATTCAAAGCATAATTTAATAATAATAATTACCTATTATTGAGTATTATTAAACATGGAATATTTATCCACTTATGACACAGGAGACGATCTCTCATCTAAATCATTCTGTGAGATAAGTTATTGTTATATTTTTTAAGAAATTTTATGATGTTTATTCTTTTTTATATATTTTCAATGATCATTTTTTTTTAATTTCAAAAATAACCCTAAGGGTAAGGATTTTTCATGCACCATCATGAGCCGAAGGGAAATTTAAGGCACTTAGCTATTTCAAAAGTCTTTTCATGACTTTAATTTTTTAATTAAATTATCGGATGGCCTAATGTATCAGCAGACATGAACAATTTAATCTTGCATATTACAAGGATGCTGTTATTATTTTTTTCATATAGTAATCTATTTATTTTTTACTTAATATTTTAAAGTTTTATTTATACACTTTCGGAATTAGCAATATTTCCATGTATTTAAATTAAATTTAGCAGCCAGCATGTGCCAATACTGAAAAAAAAGCAATCACTCTCATTTTCCTGAAAGATTGCAAAATTAGAAAATAAATTTTTTGAAATCGTGGTCAGTCTTTTGTTCCTTTATTTAATTTCTTGTAATTTTCTGGGGATGTATGTTTTAACGACTCTCAGTACTAGTCACATATCCTCCCTGCCTTTATGCTGTAAGTCTATATATTATCTAACTATAATATATAGATAATGTGAAAACATAAATAGTCAATGAATAGAACTGTGAAATAGTCAAACATAAATAGAACTGTGAAAACATAAATAGTCAATGAAGACAAGTAATAGTGGAAAAGCCCAACATTTTAGAAGAGAAGGAGGAAGATGAGGAAAACCAGAAGCCTAGGTATTAGAAATATGCATTCATAAATTTCAGTTTTTAAAATAGATAACTAATGCCCATATGCAAATTATTTTTGCTTTGTAGAATACTTTTATTGATTGTTAGATTCTTCTTGAGCTTTCATTGCAAAACTTTATAATATAAACTTTTAGAATTCTTTTTCTGCTTGCTGAAGTCTCTTGACATCACCAATTGCAGAGATTCAGTTATTTTTTTATAAATTTAAAATCCCTGGATTTGACTTAATTGCATTTGGTAGAGTGATAATTGCTGGATTTAGTCTTTCTTTGTCTTTTATAGTGACTGAAGATAGGATAACTTTGGCTAAGGGACAGAGGAGGGACAGCTACTTGACTTAATAGTGACCCATTACACAACCTGGTCTTAAGGCTTTTACTAGTTGATACATAAAGAGTGCTTGAAACAACTTAGGGATAGAAGCGGATCATTAGCTAATAACAAATAGAGAGCAGGACACCACAGAGGGTCAACATTAACATTGTATAAAAAGAAAAAGTGTGTAAAGCAGAAGCCAGTCAACTGGTGTCTCAGATAACACGTAGAGATAATTCTCATTTTTGAAGTAGAATATAGACTGTTTGGGGGGCTAAGTTTTGTTTCTTTTTAATTTAGAAAAAAGAAATAAAAATTTAAGTATACGTGTTTATCTTTTTACCCAAGTAAAATACACCACAGAAAATTACACATAGCCTAAGTATAAAACTCGATACAGTTTTACAAACTGACCACACCCACATAACCAGCCCCAGATCGAGAAAGAGTCTGAGTGGGTCCTAGGCTGGTCCATTGAGTTCCGTCAATGTCGTTATTTCTCTGAAGTAATCACTATCTTAACCTCTGACATAGATAGGTCTCTCCTGTTTTACCTAAATAAAATCATACCGTGTGTACTCTTTCATGTCCGAATCCTGTCACTCACATTTGTTTGTGCGATGCATTTGCATCATTGCTTAAATTCTGTTTTGTTCATTCTCTCGCTCTATATTGTTGTACTGTGTGAGTTGATCACTGCTTCCTTGTCCATCCTACAGTTGACAGTCATTTGGATAGTTTCTACTTTAGGGCTATTTTATGCAGTGCTACTGTTAAGATTCTAGTGTATGTCTTCTGGGAAACGTGTTTCTGGAATTTTGAGTCATCGAGTATGTTCAGCTTTAGTAGATTCTCCTAAATCATTTTCCCAAGTGGCTCTACACTTTACATTGCCACCAGTGTGTAAGATTTCTGCTTGTTCCACTTTTTTACCAATACATGTTGTTGTCTGTGTGTTTCCTTTTGAGACATAGTTTTTCAACTACTTATTTTCATAGATTTTCTAAACACATAAGCATTAAACTATTTTTACAACTGCGTCCCTTTAAGCCGATGATTATAAATTATTTCTGTGTCCTATTTAGATCCCTTTCTGATGTTCTTTCTCTATTTTTTCATTTCACCCATTGATAAGACACATTAATAAAATATTATATAGAAAAAATTTTTTTAAATATGCCTTTGCAACAAATGATTTTGTTAAATTTTACTGGTAATACCAATTTTGTCTATTTGTGTGTAATATGAAAAAGCAGACAGAGCTCTTCATAATAAGCAGACTTTTCCTATGGGAATTACTTTCCCTCTAAAATTGAATGCTCATCACATGAAAAGAATGCCTGATTTCAAGTCCACTTCATTGTGAACGCCAAACCTGAGTCCATTGACACACGTCAAGGATTCATTTCTCAGGTTTTTTCACGTATATTATCTTATTTATTTCAGAAAAAAAAACATGAAATAACATTTTAGATTTCTTACAAACAGAGTCAGAGAACTTGAGATTTCTTCAACTTTACATATCCAATAGATGGCGGAACTGGATTCTGAACTCAGACCTGCTAATTCAGCATTTTCCTATTTAGTTAACCAGGAAAATCTCTTTTCACAGAACACTCATAAACATCTTGCAGGACCTATTTCCTGCAGACAACAATTTGGAAAGCATCATTCTAATTCCAAATCTAATTAACTATCCATTATACCACAGATGTCCTTAACGAGCTATGATTAAACTATATTTAAAACAGTACGGAAATTCAGGCTATCAAAATAAAATGAATCTCAACATTCCATTCTTTTACTTTAGGTGAAGGACAAAGTTAAAAAAGATTACCTTATAAATATTCATATTTAAACATCTTTAGTTATTTTTATTCCAAACAGATTAACTTTCATAATTTGATTCCGAAGTCACTAGTTCTTATATGTCTAATTCATGAGAGCTTAAATAAAAGTCTATCTCCTCAAAATTACATCTCTGTTTCCTTAGCCATTAGAGTCAGATGCTATGGCAGACAGCCAAAACCAATATGCATCTTTATAAGTGTACACAAGACGGGAAGAAGATAATAGTCAATACTATAAACTTAAAATTATAGTTCATGGTGGAATGAACATACGAGGGAAATATGAGCACACATACCTAACTTATATGTATTTTTTCCCACAATAATGACAACTAAGACTTATGTAGAGCTAACTAAATGCCATGTGGTGTTTTAAGTGCTTTCCATTGAGTAATTTATTTAGTATCTCTAAGCAATGAAGTAGGCTCTATTATTACTGCTTTTTGAGAGGTGAAGATACTAAGTGACTTGACTAAGACTGCACTACTAGCAATTAGTAGAGTCTGATTTAAACAAAAACCATCTGAAGCCAGACTCTGGTCTTACCTATGTCAATAAATTACCTTACAGGAGCTTCAGGAAGTTTATTTACACCTCTCCAGTTAATATTAATCTCTCCCTTTTCAGAATTCAAATAGATCTCTCTCTCTCTCTCTCTCTCTCTCTCTCTCTCTCTCTCTCTCTCCCTCTCTCCCCCCCACCCCATATTCAATTGTAAATATCTTTTTTGGGGAGAAAACTGGTTAACTTATTAGAAGTATTTAGCCTTGGTATTACCTTTCATTTAATCTGTCATGAATGAATGAGAGAACAATCAGAACTGGAAAACATGTCCTCTTTATCCTCTAAATGTTTAAAGGCATATTTTTGTATAGCAAATTGAGACACAGCGGAACTGACAAATGCAAACAAAAGAACTCATGTAAGGTTTTGCAATTTTATAAATATTTCCTGTGTTGCATGCACAAAAGCAATGGTAATCAAAGTCAATTACACTGATAGAACTAGGCAATAGCCCTCTTTTAGTTAACTTAACACTCATTTTTTTCTCTATGCCTATGCAGTGTTGAAGGCATATTTGTCATTCACAGTCTAAAGATTAATTTTTGCCTTGAGGATAACCATCACTAAATATTGAAGATCTAGAACAGAAGAGGGTAAAATTAGTGTACAGGAGCCTGATATGTCAACATTTCGATGTTATTTGTTCCATGAGGAGCCCATATAAGAAGACCTTCAGACATATCATTCTTTCCTATGAACAGTGAGGTACCTTCCACTAATTTTGGAAAACAAACCTGTGGGCGGTCTTGGTCTTCTACACCAAGTGAAAGCCTTGTCTAGCTCTGCACTTTCCCAGGGGATATCCTCAGGGGCACATAGCTTCAGACTATGACATTTTAGAGCCATTGGTGCTCACTCTCCTTACTTCGCTGCTTTCTCATTTCTATGAAGCATTTTATGAAACAGGCCAGGACAGATATTTTCAAAGATATTAGCTTGTCACTAATTCCTTGGAAATAACGAACACTTTATTTTAAATGTGGAGAAGAAAAGCTGCCCATCTTTATTTCAAAAGCATGTCCAGAGATGGAACTCACTGGCATTCTGACAAAAGATTCTGAAAATAAAAATTTAATCGCCTTAAATGTGGATCAGAAATCCTTTATGTTTTGGTTTTTATATTAAGTGCTAAATTCAAAAGGTTCAGTATGAAATGTAATGCTTCAGTATTAAAAAGTAAAACCCACACTTATACATGATTATGAATTCATTGTACGCATGGTGTCAAAGTTTGGGATAAATGCAAATGGATTGTATAAAAATTTATTCTTTTGTTTCTCCACACTACTGCCTGGCAGATAACTGCGCTTTGTTTCATTTTTTGTTTGTTTATTCCTTTTGTTTTTCCTTGAGAATGAGTGACTAATGAGTGCCTTTACTGGGCTGGACGCTTCACCTGAATTTCTCCTATAATCCTCCTAGCAATGCCTGAGGTACTCATCAATGCCACAAACCTTATTGCACATGAAAGAACAGACTTTGAGAGGCTAAACAGGTTAAATAATTTGTCCAAGGACACAGAACTAGTACTGTGCCTACTCAAGTTCAAAATCCATCATCTTATCCCCATGTTATATTGCACCCAAGACCATCCTTATGTTGGGACTTAAAATCTCTCAAGCTTTCTTTCCCCAGATACACCTTGTAAACTCAAGGTGATAGTTCAGTCACGCTGCTGTCAACTCCCCACTGCCAGGTCAATCTTGTGGCTTCCACGACTTATGTTATTACCGCAGCTGCTGCTGCCACCTCAGCAGCCGTTACTGCCAGAACTTCCCAGCGGAAAAAATGTTTTCCGTCTAAGTGATTTCAGGTCCCTACTTAAGACTGCCCACACTCCCGACATGATCCTCCAAGGAATACGTGTTTTGTTTTTGTTTTGTTTTTTTTTTTTTCAGTTTTGCAATTGCAGTTGTCACCAAAAAAAAAAAAAAAAACCAAAACATCCAGCTTCTCAGGGCAAAAAACTCATAACATTATGATTGACTGCTTGCCATGTGATGTTATTCTGTTTAATCTCAGCAACTCTGTAAGTTATTTTACAGACTAGAAACAGAGAGTTAAGAAATAAGGGCAAAAGTGGAATATAATCTTATTTCATAGTCAGCGAAAGCACCTCTCCATTGACTACAACCTGGTATTTCCTATTTGGAATACATTCTTTAATTGCTGGCTCCCTCAAGGGAGGGACTTGCTTTCCCAAGGCTCTTGTTCTCCTCAAAAGTTGACAGAGGTTGTTTTCTTCAAGAGTGTTAGTTTTAATGTTTTAGGAGCCTCTCAAGACTCTCCTACATATACCCGAAACTAATACAATATTGCATGTTAGCTATATTTTAATAAAAATCTTAAAAAAAATAAAAAGATTCTCCTACAGAATGATTCCATAAAGAACATCTCTTGGAAATAGAGGGAACTCTATTGTTATATATCTACAGTATCCCCAACATCATAGGCTATAACAAAACTGCATTGTTCCAAAGTGGCTTCCCAATTTTTATGTGAGCTTGCTTGATATAGTTATCAAAAGTAGAAAAATGCCTTTGCTGTTGAGTCTCTGCTTACCAATCAAATTTCTGATTTCCAATTTGACTTCACAAATACCTTAACAAGGAAGGAAGTATCTCGATAAATGGGAGCACTTCAATTCCTAAAAAGTCTAGTTTCATTGGGATTCTATTTCAGAGTTTCCCAAACATTGGTTAACTTCACATTACATAAAAACATTTCGCCAAATCTGTATATCTCATGTTTTATTATATATTTAATATTTTACTTTAGATTGACTCTCACATTTTTAACTTATATAATTTATGTGAAACAAACAAAACCACTTTGGACAACTACCTAAATGACAGTTTTTATGTACCAGGTACATTTTCAAGTTCATATTTAACATTCAAATAAACTTGTTAAAAAGTTAATTTATATACCATTTGAATCATGTCAGGAACTACCAGTTGGCTGTACAGTATAGATTGCAAAACTCAGGTAAGGACTATAATTAGGCATTTTTCCCTGTGTGTTGAATTTGGGAAGAATTTCTAATTGTTAAAGCTGCAAGTGAGTTCCTTTCACAATTATAGTTCTAGAGTCCTAGTAGTTTCAGAGATCCCAGTGTTCCAAAAATATATTTCAAAATTAATAATAAAAACAATCACACATCAAAAGGAAAAAGCTCTTAGATTGGTTTGGAATGTACAGCCATTGCTTTCAGTTATTCTCAGAAACAGGCCCACCACTTCCTTGGAAATCAGATTGGATGGAGTCAATGCCCACACACGAAAAAACTCTTCAAATAAGTTAGTTACTTGGACAAGATTATACACTCCTTAAAAAATACAGTAAGACAGTAAGTCCCAGTGGATGGGTACATGGCACAGCACCATTTTCACAAGGACCTGCTGGGATCCTAGGGCCAGCAGTTGTTGGCATATGGCACACAAAATAAAAGCAGTCTCCAGAAGCGAGGAGAGTGTTGAAGGGCAGGGAGTGTCCATACACAACAATTGTTAGCTAAATTACAATTACCTAAAATCTAACAAAATATGAATTTCTTAGTCAATTTAGTTCATGCCTGCTTCTGTGAACTTTAGATGAACTTTTCCCATGGTCAAGTTTAAAGCAAATAGTCATCCCCTTGTGATGTTTTCATCTCTCTTTTCTCAATTTCATTGACTTGTTTTCTTGGCTTTGAAAAATGTTTTTCAATATCTATACTGCAGGAAAGAATCTGTTTCCTTCTTATATCTTTTCCCAACCTATCACCTTTTTAAGTTTTTCTCTAGTAATAGACAATTGATTTGCTATTAAATCTCACATTATCTCTAATTTCCCTGGAATTCTTCACATGACAATCTTTATTTTCAAAAACAATATAGTTATGATGTTATGCATCATTGAATGAAATAGAATTATTTAACTTATGTTTTGACAAACTAGTCCTAAACCTAAAGTAAAACAAGCTTATGTTTCCCTAGCATGTAAAAGAAGTATGCGTCTCTCAAATAAGGCTACGAGAAGTCATATAAATCTATTATGTTCAGCAGCTTTCCTCCAAATATATAATACTCATTTAAACTTCAGAATCGAAAACTAGAGTTCATGCCATTCCCTTGTGACTTTCCGTTACGACATAAGTTAATCTAATAATACTAAAAGCCTCTGATTGTCATCTTAATTCAATAAACAAATATTCTCAGAGCATTTATACCGAGAGAGTCCCCTATGCAAGATGGTGTTGGCATGCTGTCAGGCAACAATTTAGATAGACAGATTTTGGAAATGCAAAACAAAGTAGTATGAAAAATAACAAAGTCATCATTACATAGGGAA
>NW_006433378.1:17545448-17547547 GCF_000325575.1 Pteropus alecto | reverse complement strand
CTGCTGAGTCACTAAAGCTTGTTCTTTGGAGGCAGAGTCCGCCACAGGTCAAGAACCCAGATTAAACTGTCAATTTCTGCACAAAACAAGGGTTATGATGCTGGTGTTAAAAACTCTGAAATCAGGATCTGGTAAAAAAAAATAGATGCAGTAGGCAGGCATTAAAAGCTAAAACACAGAGGATATGAATCAGATTGTTTTTACAACATCTGACTCTGGTCTGAAAATGACAAAAAAGAAAAATACTTGATAGGACCTTTTCATTACTATTTCTTATTTTAATGAGTATATTTTGAAATTTTTCAAAAAATTCTCCTCACTATTTTCTTCCCTCCCAAATCTGAGCAGATTAGGTTGTATAATTCAGCTGTTTGATGGCTCCAAAGGAAGCTCCAATGAATATAAAAGGCCATGCCTAGTTTTCCATCTTCTGGCCAATTCCAAAGCTTAGACCAGCCACAACTGTAAGTCCTATTCAGTGAAAAGCATCTCATCTTATAGTACTGCAAAAAGTTCTACCTCTAGCATTTAGAAACAGGCACAATTTCCCTCAAATAACTCTCTCTTTCAGGCTCAAGGTATCTTTGCCCGGTATCTGTCCTCAATTTAGTTTTATTTCTTTCAGTGGTTCAGATCAATTATTGTCTTGATAGTCCCTTTGGAATCAAAACTTTGTCACCCCACTTCATGCCCTGTTGCCTCTGTAGACTGGATTCCTGCACTGAGGCCTGATCCGTGTCACATGAAACCAATGCCTAAGTATATAATTTTACTCTTCCTTTTCATGTGCCACCCAGAGACCTAGATTCTGCCTGTTCAGACCTACTTATTGGCTTTCTTTTCCTGCATGGACAGACCTCCCAGAATCCTGACCTCATGCATAATGACTGAATTCCTGGATGTAACGACCCACCACAGAACTGGTTGACCTACCCAGTTCTGACTGTTCCTGCAATTAAATCTAAAACTTTTGTATCCCCTCTTAAAATGGCCCCACACCTCAATCCTCTCCCTTCCCAAACAATTTTCTCTGGCTAGATCAAGTTTTCCAACTCCCACGACTTACACCAGTCAACTTAATTTTTTAAAAATTATATTCCCATACAAAGGATCTAGTTTATGCTTGGTGCCAAAGAGAAAGAAAGGAAAAACACATACACACACATTCATAGATACAGTTTGTTCAGACATATTTCTAAAATGTTGTCATAACCTAAAAGTCCTAAATGATCATGTTTTTTAAGAAAAATGCCTTATATGTTCATTAAAATAAAAATAGATATTTCTCTAATTTTAATGATATAATTTTTATTTATTTATGATTTATCTTATATACATAAATTATGCAATATAAATGTAATTATAATTATTCCAAGTTATTCAAGTAAACTATTTTAATGGGTCGTTTTCACTTCCTTTTAAAGAATGGAAACAAATTGTGTTAATCTCATTTGAAGGTTACCTTGAGAATAGAGACAAGGTTACAGCTTAAGGACTCTGCATCACCAGACAGACTCTCCTTTGAAATACTTCTGGATATTTCTCAGAAACTGACAGCAGATCTCAACTCAGTACCAGAAAATGGATGATCTTGGCTATTATTAGAATTTTCTCCAGAGTTTCTCCAGAGGCACTCATCAAATAAATAAATAGCTATTCTTTCTTTTGCACTTTCTACAGATGCTTTAAGTAAAAACAAAGCATGTTTCTATATCTATTAGGAGAATAGAGATTTCTAAAGCAGCTATTATTTGTTAACTTAAAATACAAAGCAGTCATATATAGTATAGGTAATAATGAAATATATTGTATATTACTTTGTTTTATGTATTAGACTGAGTCAGAAATTTTTTTCTATAAAAAGACAGATAGTGAATATTTTAGGTTCTGTGGCTCATAAAGTATTAGTTTCAAGTTTTTAACTATGCTGCTGTAGCATGAAATAGCCATGGAGAGTATGTAAGCAAATGAGTGACAATGTTTCAATAAAACTTTATTTACAAAAAGAAAGTGGCCAGTCTATGGGACATAGTTTGCTGATTCCTAGTATAGACTATAAAACATTTGATTATATTGGAAAATACACAATTTAACATATG
>NW_006433378.1:17512014-17545408 GCF_000325575.1 Pteropus alecto | reverse complement strand
TGTACATATATATATATGTATATATATATTACCAGGAGATTTCATTTAAAATTGACATATTGCATCATGTATAATTAGGTATGAAAGAATAGAAATCATTCTATTCTAAAAAATATTCTGACTGATCATAGTGTGTATACTCTTCTAAGTTTCAGCTGTTTTCTACCTCAGTGGTAGAGTCAATTAAATTCAAAGAAGTTTCTTTAAAGATAAATAAACAAATAAAGAAATGGCCTATTTTATTAAAGATCAGCACATAATTTCAGTTGTTTCTTTTTTAAACATTTAAATTAACGATGCAATCTAATTAGCCAATTAAATAAACAATTGAAAGCATTTTTCCACGTTTAGTTTTTAATAGTCTATTTACTACTTCTATTTTCTTTTTTCTTTTTTAAACTAAGAATAAATTAAACAGAGCTCAATGGACTGAATATTAACAAGAAACACATCTGTGATGGTCACGCAATGCAGTTTTATTACCAATGCAACTTGCAGTTTTGCATTTGTTGCTTAATCTTCAGTTTTCATAGTTCATTTACCTGTTGTCTTCATTTAGAAGCCTTGAGGTGTCTCTAAAATGACCTAAATAGGATTATATATGCAAAAACCTCCAGTATTCACTCCCAAAATATTAAATGAAAGGAACTGACCCCTTCCTGAGAATGTATAGTCACATAGCTCATGGATCTTGGAAATATTGGTTTTGCACAATATCTGACAGACATGATACATGTATCATTTGTTCATACAAATCCAGAATATCCTTAGAACATGTAAACACTCTCCAATGTCTTCAAAACCCATAGTAAGGGGGCCAAGACAGTTGTAGATGTTGTGGTTAGAGGAAAACTATCCTAATGAGTCACATTTTTAAATATAAACCGGTATTCATACTTATTGGATTTTTCTTGTGAAAAGGGAGAGAAAACTCATCTTGACTCTGTCTTCTGTTCTCAAACTGTTTTCAGAGAGGGGGTCATATCATTTGCCATCTTCCTTGGATAGAAAAAGGCTTACAACACCTAGTTTAGATTTCCTTGGGTAGAAAAGCTGAAAATCAGTTGAAGACTATTGCAAAATTATCCTTTCTGCTTCGTAGAGGGGTTTTGCAAAATAAGAATGAAGCTTAATACTGTGGATAACGAGGTTAGAGTTTATCACTGCTTTTCCTTCCTATAAATGGTTTCCAATGATGTCTACTTGTTTTAAAACACACTTTTAAAAAAAGGCCCAGTTGTCTCATATCTCTCACTAGAGCTTCAAATATCACATACATATAAGAATTATTTTTTTCCTGAGATATGAAGAGAGAAGGATTCAACATTTTCACCTATAGTTCTTTGTGTTACTTTCTCTTTGAATTACCAACAAATAATAATCGATAATCACTAGCCTTCTATCAGCCAAGTTCTTGACCTGCACTCTGAGAGTATGCAGCTCCTGTTGGACAATTGTAGTCACAAGGTTACTTGGCATTACATGGGTGTATGGTCTGTCTCTACCAGGGCTCAGTAACATGTCAGAAGCTGCTTTACTATAAGTGTGCATATCCCTGTTACAGATGGCATGAACTTGCTCCAGGATATGAGCAATTTTTATTGCTACTTTTGGAGTTTGCCAAAGACTCACACAATGTCTTTTTGTTTTGTTTTAAATCACAGATACCTCTAGAACCATGGAGTCTACTGAATCATATGGCTTTATGGGAAGACTGCTTATAGTGACCACTAAGCCACATTTCTCTCTGTGTGTGTCTCTCTCTCTCTGTCCCACTGACAACTAGAGACCGTCCACATTACTTAATAAATGGGTTGTAGTAATAATGTTCCTAAATGTGGACTTGAAGAAGTCTACCAACTTTGTGTTTCTGTTTTAGTGAAAGGCAATGCAAAGTTCAATAATCTGTCCTTGACTTTGGAAGGGACATCCCAGGTTGCCCCAGACAACTAGAGCCCTTGAAATAACACCAAGGTAGCAGGCTGCCGAGTGTTTTAGAATTCATTTTATAACCTCTGGAGTGCTTAGTTATTACCATAGCATCCAGAATTGGCATTATTTATCAAATTAAATCAACATGATGTCATTAACATTGTGGATCAATGAGGGTTCTGCAGAATATCTAAATGGACCAAGGTCCTTTGGACTGTACTTTATAACCAGCATTATCTAATATCACAGATATTCCAATCACCATTTCCTTATACCTCAGGCATATTGCACAAGCCAGTGCCTCACTTCCACACGCATCCTGTTTCAGTTCACTAGGAATGAAAAGCTTCAGTTTTATTACCATAGCTTCCAGGGAATAGTGATGCTCAGATTCACCACCTAACTTCTGTGATGTAGTCCTCTTTGTCACACAACCAATTTGTAGGAGATTCAACTCTGGAATCCCAGTTTTTAGAGACTGCTTTCAAATGCCACTCTTTGAACCAGTTGTCTGAGATTAAATTTTCTAAAAGCAGAACCTAAAACAGGAATTTGTGTGCATATGCTATATTGATGGATTACTCCTCAGGAAAACATAACTTATAAGGGAGTGATAGAAGCAATATAGGGAATAGAAAGGCTGAGTGAGAATATATCTCACATAAACTCTAACCTTGACCTGATCCATGGGGCACTCTTAAGCAAAAATCCCACACCACTGAGCAGTCCTACCTTGAGGCAAGTAGATCAGGCTTTGTACCCTCATATCAGTAAGTCATTTGCTGTGAGCTATCCTTTGCAGGGATAGTGAAGCAAATTCTTCTCTGCCAGGCAGTTCTCACAGGAGAGAAGGTTAAATAGTGGGGGAGGACCATCTAACATTTAACAGCTGGGAGATGTATGCTCTGTTTGTGAAGGGATTCCAGGTGGGACACCAACCACAACCACTATATTCTTGCAAAAAAATAATAATAATAATTTAAAAATATGGGTACCAAGTACCATTGTTTGCACTTATTCTAACAGAATTTTTCCAATTGATATGTGTAAAATGCTTCTAATATTACAAATGCATTTATTTCCTAATAGAAGAGCTCAAATATAACATTTTTCTTTTATTTAATACATATTTTTAAGTACCTGCCTTGTGCCAGCATTACACGCTGATTCTGTCATATTACAGAGAGCCTCATTATATGTAGTCATGTAAAAGGAATAGTATATATCTCTGGGCCTAAAGCTCTTATGCATCACCAAAATATTTTCCAAAACAAAGTAAGTTTGCAGTTATAGTGACCTAAATTAAAAATATTCTATGAGACAATATTTCCTGTATCTCCATAGTACAAAAATGGAAGCATTCAGTTAAGTCATCAACACAATGAGCTATGCAGATTATATATATGACAGAATACATATAAGCTCACTTAAACAAAATTGATGTCCTAATTCCACTCACAGGACAATATACAATGACTTAGAAAACTATATGTCAAAAGAAATATTAACATTCTGAAAGTCATAGAAATATTAACATTCTGAAAGAGAATGAATTGTTATTAATAAAGAATAGGAATTTAACTACATTAGCTAATTTTAGACTATGAATTTAAGCCAAAGAAGGAAGTTGACAAAACATTCATTTTTGTGTAAAATAAGTGTTATATCAGTCAGGATTATGTTATGGTATTACATTATTCTAAAAATCTCAGAGACTTAAACAAAGGATTAACTCTCAAATGTACAAGATATAAATGGGGATCAATGCGGTGTCTGTGTTCTCTCTGGTTACTCAGGTTGATGCAAGACTCGTCACCATATTAAGATGTTAAGTAAACACAGGTTTCTAGTCTCAATGATAGAATAGAGCAAAGAAAATAACGCCGTCGCTCTTAAATGCTCTGTCTCCAAAATGACGAGAGTCACTTTCAGTAATATACCTTTTAGCCCATCCAGTGACTCCATGTCCCCAAGTCAAGAGTAAAGCACACAGAAAAGCATATTCTAAGCACAGGAAAAAATTCAGAAATACATATTAATGTTCATTAGTATGTTCACAGTAAGTATATCTACGTTTAAAAATTATACATATTCTAGCATCCAGACTGTGGTTTCTATTAAATGAAATTAGGGGTTTTTTTGGAAAAATAACTGGTTAAGCTCAGACAGGAAATACATAAGAAAAGTCTAGAACATCTTGTTTTACCAGAAAGCAAGGAGACTTATCAAAGATACTAGGGTTTTGTCTAAAGGACAAACAAAGGAAATGATTGAACTTTCCACTGCCAAATGAGCTTCAATATAATAAAAGCCACAGTGGATTCTAATACACCAAGTATGTTAAAATTCATGAATTTCTAATGATATTTAGGGAAAAATAGTTTATCACATTTAGAGGATGCTCAGAAATCAATTCTCTCTTCTACTAAGTTATTAATAAAGAAAAAAGTAGTATTTAATGTGCCTTTTTCCTGTATAAGTTGTACCTCAGAGTAAGCAAATAGGTTTGGGAAAATTTTATAAAATAGTTAAACTAATAAAAACTTAAGAAATAATTGAATTAAGAAAACATCATTTCATTAAACTCTAGTAAAATAATGTTTATCACTGGCTCCTGACCTCACAAAAAGAGAGACAATCAAACACTACGTGGCTTCTGATAGAAATCACACAACCACCTATGGAGGATTCTTGCCGCAAAATTGAAACCAGAGTCTGATCAGATAATAGTTTCTAACTACTAACTTATAGAAAATACAGAGAAACATATCAATGACTTCACAAGATACCAATCAGCAAAATCCGGGACACAGAAAAACTCTACAGATCATAAACCCTGTTTATTTAACAAATAATTTATAAGAATACAAGAATGGAAGAGGAAGCCTCTAGATTAAAAAGACTTAAGAGACTATCCATCATATACAAAGCGTGGACTATTTTTTGGAACCTATCTCAAGTAAACTGGAGAAAAAAGTAAGTAAAATTATGACAGTAATTTTAAAAAATTGAACTCTGATTAAGTAATTGATGATATTAGGAATTATTTTTTTAGGTACATATGTATTTTGATTATATTTAAAACATGTTCTTATATAAAACAAGTCATGACTAAAAAATTCTCTAAAACTAAAAGCTAAATTAAAAATCTAAGAATTCTCATTTGATTCACTGAATAAATTGCTTCACAAAGCTAATCAAAATAACTGTTTTCTAAATGAGCTCAGTCTAGATTTTAAACTTAATTCCATGTCTTATAATTTATCCTTGCCAGCTTTAGTTTTGAAAGATCTCTTGCTCTACATAAATATCATGCTTTCAAAATTTAATTGCTAATAATTCCAGGAAAAAGTTAATTTTTTAAATGGTGCCATGCAACTTTATCTTTGTATATAAAAGACACTCCTTTTGATGATGAACTTCTTTAGCTTAAGGACTATATATTATACATATATACATATACATATACACATATATGTATATATATATATATATAATTTTCTTTACTTTTTAATCACTAAATGCGTTGACGGTAGGCAGCCAATATATATGACTCATGTATTGTAGGATAGTATGACTGATAAATGAATGATCAAAAAATAAATAGTAAATGATGTTGACAAATCATTATCAGGTGACTATTTGCCATGTAACATGACTTCTTAATAGTTGTATTAAATTTATTCTTAGTATTTCCTACATACCTCCACTTCATTCCCCCTCCGCTCTCTGCTTTGGGAAGCCAGAAATTTAATTTAAAAATCATTGTGGGAAATACAATTTATTCATAGCAAATTGATTCAGAAATTTTGATTGGAAAAAAAAAACAGAACTCTTCAGTATTGCCATGCACATTTAAGAACTAATAAAAATTATTCAATCAGTCAAATTTAAGAATGATTTTTTAGAAGAATGAATATTGCACTATTACATTAGAAATTGTGAAAGATATTGTGAAATGTTAGAGGGTTTCCAACCCTTAAAAGATCTTTCTAAAACATATTTCAATGCCAAATACATATGATGCAAAAGGTTATTTCTTTTGTGGGGGGAGAGGATAAATTTTAGACATTTATCATATTATAAAATTGCCTATAAGACTAATTTTGCAAAACCACCAGTGTTCTCTCTTGTATGACCAAGCTGTTATAAGTTATTTCATCCTACTTTATATCATTAAAGTAGCATGAAACAAAAGCCAGAGACATCTATTTTTTTTCCCCCAATCTACTTTGCTGAATCAGTTATCCATTCAAGACTCTTCAGATTCAAATAATATCATATAAGCATCAAGAGTGAAAAATAAAAACATGGGAATTTCTATTGTCTAATGTTATGAGTTGTCTCAGATATGAAAAAATATAAATACAAACACCTAACTGATGTCTTAATAGCAGATGCTACATTTTTCCTTTTTTTATCCAAATTAATTAAGTAAACACCAAATATTTTCCTTTAGAAAATGAAATAGCCACCCAGCCTCATAATAGTCAACCATATAGAATGACTTTTTCAAAATTTAATTGTCATGTTTTTTCTTCCTTCTATCAGGGAAGTCTAATTTTAACTACTAAAAAGATATTATCTTGATTACCCAGATTATAGTGCCAGGTGAGCCTATACATAAAAATGAAGTGGTTGGTTTGGTATCACTTTTCTTCTTCCTACAGAGATAGAAAGAAACCATCAGTATTTTGTCTCATAGACCAGTTAGTTAAATGAGCTCTTAACTGCAGTTTAAACAGAACAGATATATTTAAGAGAAGACAGTGACTGTAACTTGACACCCTTAACATGAGGATTTCTACAGGATTAATACATTGAAATCTTTATTTTTTTCTAAAGAAGGAAATGGGGTTGGAATGGTAGAAGGAAATGGAAAGACTGGCAGAAGTATTTCACTTCACCCCTAAGAGCAGTAATTACACATATGGAAATGATTTTTAATATCAATATTTTTGTCACCTCAAAAATAAGGATTAAAACATTTGTGTTATTTTAAACACATGGCGATCTCATTCGGTCGTTAAAGTTTTAGTCTGAAATCATACTGAAAATCAACAATAAAATTAGCTAAGCAATTTCTGTGAAAAAATAGAATAAACATTAGATAAGACAATATAAATTGTTAATATGTATTAAAATAAAATTAATCCCAGTATTATATAAAGAAAATTAACATAAAGTACAAAATACCAGTTTATTAAAATAATTAAAACAAATATAGAAATTGATATATAATCAATACGATAATCTACTGAAAGAAAAAGAGAATTACTGACTTCTGTCATTAATGCACATAATGCCCAATCAGGGAGCTTAAAATTCTAGCAATATGTAATAATGCATGATTAATAATGTGATTTTTTTCAAATTTACCATCTACAAGAATGAATATTTTTTAGAAAGTAATGTGATAGAAGGAAGTTACAAATTTAAAAAATGAAGCTAAACTCCCTTCTATTTAAAACTGCAACAAATTTTGTTATAATATTCACCAACCTACATACTACTTTGCACATTTCGTCTTCAAGGTCCTTAAAGTCATACATTGATTGTGTTCGACAAATTGTCTATGTTCTTCTACTTCCTGTTGCATGCCTACCTTTAGTATGATGGCAACAATTTTAAATATACTTAAAATTAGCTCAAAAATTCTAACAAAGAAATTAAATTTAAATGTTCTCTTTAACTAGATAGAAAAAATCAGCCCTAAGGAAGATTATGTGTACTATTCCCCAGTGGATATAAATCTATGGTATATTATATTATGTGCATTTTAGTGCCACCAAAGTTTAAGACTAAACCATGAGAATGTGGTGCAAGACTGCAGTTTGGAATAAGCATTTGCACATGGATAACACTGGGGAAAAAATTTTATTTAAAAGTTTTTGCTAGGATAAAGTTCTACACATGAATGGATGGTAAATGTCTGGCTTTTGCTGGGAAGAGCTGTTTGAAGAGGTCATGAAGAGCTAATGAAGGCATTTAGATAGAAGGGTCTTATACATAATAAATAATAATTCTGGATCAATATATCCAGAATTGTTGTCCTTGGATATTGGAGTCAGAGAGATGAGGGCAGATACTGCTGCTATAATCCAGCTGAGAGGTAATCAGAACCTAAGCAAGAGAGCTAACAGAATAAGAAGGAAAAAGAGAATTCTCAGGAAATATTACACAGGAAGTAGAAATATTTATCTCAATCTAAACCCGTTATAAATCCTGTTCAAATGACCATTACTACAGAATCACCTCTCTTACCCGATTATCTCACAAAGTGCTTGTATTAGTTGAAGTTCTTTTGGTTCCTTTGGTCAAAAGCAATAGAATACTAAATCTGAGCAAAAGCCAAATTGATCAATAAAGCTTAGAATAATTCATAGAGTCATGGAAGTGGTAAACCAGGCTTTCTGACATTATCTTCCTGCAATTACCTATAATAGATTATTTTCCACCCAAAATAGACTACTGTAGAAGAAAAAAAGGGGACTAGTCCATGATTCATGATTCAGAGGCTGTCATAAAACCCGTGAAGAGGCTTCGCAAGGAGGAAGAAGGATAAACAGGGACAATGATGGCCTGTAGTTCACAGTAATATATTTCAAGAGATGGAAAAGTTCAAAATTGTCAAATGCCTCAAGTGATCGTGCAACTTGACACTAGTTTATCTGTCCACTTCAAAGAGCTGTGTTTGACCTACAGCATCACATTGGTTTTACTCTTGATATTTTTTAATTGCATTTTTATCTATGTCTTCTTCACGTTATTATGATTAGGATCATTTTACAGCACAGAAAATTGATATTTATATGAGTACATCACATCAAGATTCAAAAGTTGAACTCTTTATCCTGAATTCATTAGTTTTCCTACAATCGGCTGACTTTTATTTATAATCTTTAATAAATTTGCCTTTAATTATCATAAACGTGTATTTTGTGCAGGAAACTTTAACTAAGAGTGCTTACCTCCAAGGTATTTAGCACAATATTAAGTTTTAGGGTTTTCTGAAAATTGTAATGAAAGCAGCATATACTCTTAAAAGATATAGATTCTGGAGAGAATATACTCTTAATTCATATGTATGGAGAAAAAAAATCTGGAGAATAAAAAAAAATCAAAATGAGCTCTTGCTCTCAAGTAACTTACTAGCTCACTAGGAGATAAGGCATATTTCATTTGAAATCATGAGATGAAAATATGCAAATAAAGGAAAAATTAAAGTGTCTTATTCAACAGAGTTATAAGGTGCAGGAAGACAATATGGGGAGGATAGTTGCTTAAGTTGGATGCTGATAACAGGATAGCTTTATCATAGACTTTTGAAAGGGAGAGCAAAGGAAATAAACTTGTAAAAACTGTACTTTATATTCTTTGACCATGGAGAAGTAAATGAGTCTCTGAGTCTCTGTTTCCTCTCTGTAGACAACGAGTTTAAAACATAGTATAATCCAGGAGCTTCAGTTTACATACTAATGGTGAGGGGTGGGAGGTACAATGGCAAGAATGAGGGATGAAGGAAGACAAGGTAGAAGAGGAAAGAAACAAATGAGAAGTCGTAAACTGTTGAACTGGCCACAGCTTTAAGAGAAAAATACAGACTGTTACTTAGACATAAAGAGCAACTCCGGAGAGATCCTATCTATAGATTTTTAATCACTCTGCCAGGTGGAGGGAGGGAGGAGGGAGCATTACTGCTGGCTCCTTCCAATTTCTCGCCTCTCACTAGCGAAAGTTTGCCCTCATGTCTCCCCCAAGTTCAGGTTCTGAACCCCAGTCTCTCTAGGCTGCCCTAGGGAAGCCAGATCTTACACTCCATGGATTCTTCCCAGTCTAGAAGTGGACAGAAAAATCACAGCCGATCTGGGTGCCGTGAGGTCAAACTGCGGTCCCAGGGCCAGTGCAGCTCCAGCATCAGCGAGGGCAGTGCAGACCATGCTACAGACCAGCCTGGCTCCCCGAAAGGCAGACACAGCACAAAATCAGGAGTCAGAGGGTGATGACCTGATGTTAGCCATGGTAGAGGCAAGGAGCAGGGCAAGAGAAGAGCGGGGACAGCCTTAAACTGGGTCAAATACAGATGAGATGATGTCTAAGGCATTTACCAATTTTAAGATTCGGCGACCATATGGGTCTCTTCATAGAAAATCCCAGGGCGCTCAACAATTCATCAATTGAGGAGATTCGATAATTACAGAAAAGTCCATTAATTTTCCACTGGCACCTTTCCAGCGAATAGCAAGAGTTTATTATGCTTTTTTTTTTTCTGTAGCAATTTCTAAGTTCCATGAAATCAAGTCGAGAAATGAAATATGGAATCGTGTGCTTAAAAATAAAAGATATGCTACGGAGGCAAATCTGGCCTCAGTCCCGAATTCCATAGACAGCCCCTTATTGCTAACAGCTGTGCTGTCTGGGCTTACAATGCAGCCCCACATCCACCTACATGTGAGGAACCTAAGTGGCTAACACATAAAGATGACTTTCTTGTATCTACTAGATATATACGCACGTAAAGGTGAGTGATTGCATTCCGTCCAAAAAAAAAAAAAAGCTAGGTTTAGATAAATGAGATTTTTGGTAATGTTTTTAGTTTTATAATCCTACCCTAAACAGTCTTTATTGCTGCATATAAATCCCTAATCCTAGGGAATCTCAAAAAGCCAGTCCATTTAAAGATTAAGTGGTAAAAACAGAGAAAAGTAAATCCAGCAAATGTGGTTAATGCCCTCTTGTTCTCTTGGTTGCTTTTGGTAATGTGCACAAATAATTTATGTAACAAGCCATCCTTCTTGACGTTAGGGGAGGGGAAGCATGACTACCACAGAATCTCACATCTTCCTGGATGAAAAGAGAGAAGAAATAGCTCTGCTGTGGATCTGTGAGACCTGCACCCCTGAGTTATGCAGTGCAACCTGGGCAGCCTTTTGGGCAACCTTGAAAAAAAAAAATACCCAAGTCCCTGGGCCCAGCATTATTTCTATACCAGATTACTTTATTTGCAGGTGAAATGACTGGTATCTAGAAAAAGCTGAATGAGTTGTTCAATAAAAAGGGAGAAAGTAGAAAATAACTCAGGACTTCTGATACTTGTTCCAGCATTATCTTATAACTAAACCCTCCAAAAAGAAGAAAATATAATGAAGTATCACATATTAGGATGATATGTAATAGGGATTAGCATAAATTATTAAGTGATTAAAATAAAAATATGACTTTGGACAAAAAACAATCCTCTTTTAAGCTACAGTACATGCTCAGTCCAGTTACCACCAAGGATCACGTCTTCTCCCTCAACTCAGAAAGGAAACTTCTTTGGAAGAAAAGACAATGTTTCACATTTATTTTTCCAACCATATTTTTGCTCTATTGTAATTTTGTATCCCTAAACGTTGAGGCCGTGCTGCAGATTAGAGCGTTTTTTGATGTCTGGCTTTAAAGCTAATCTGAATTACAAAAATATGAAAAATTAACAAAACGCTGGGCATCAGAAAGGAAGATATAAGGTAACTAGGGCCAATTTGCTGAGTAAAATGATTCTTTCATTGAAGCATTTACCATTGGAGAGTTCGAAACCATTAATACAAATAATATTCAGAAAGGCAGTAAAAATAGCTATCAATAATTAAAATCCGACATAGATGGAATGCTCATTTATTACCTGACATGGAGCTAAGTGCTTTACATACATTATTTTTTCAGTCCCTTTGAGAAACCTGTGAGGTAGAAACCATTACTCCTCTAATAAATGAGGAACGAAAGCAAAAAGTTGTCTATGTGTGTGGATGGTGGAGGGAGTCATTTCACTTTAATCTACCTTTATTGAATATCTAATAGAATACGTAGCAACTTTATATTGTGTGGGACAAAGATAAATGAGACATAGTTTCCAGCTGGAGTGAGTGGTAGTCCAGAGGGTTAAGGAGGCATGCACACAGTTATAGGACTGTGGGTTTAATTTATTCACCTTCTTACAGTCTCCCGTTATTATGGAAAATGGATGATCTGAATATAAAAACTAAATGAACTGTAGTTGTGCCTGATGATGGCCAAAGAAATAAGTAAAATTAATGAACCTATTAAAGACAAGTTTCAGAGAAAATTTCACTGGTGCTTCTAATAAAACCATATTAATAATTCCCCTTTAACTACTCCCCATACATACAAGAAAGAAAAGAAATTTTAAAAATGGAAAAATTAAGATGCTAATTTCTTTTAATGTCATATTCCATTCCATTACTCAAGCAAAGTTGTTAAACAAATGGAAAGCAGACATAAAGAGGACTTTAGAACACATTAGCTTTAGAAAAACCAGTTTAGTCACCACACTGCTATATCATATATCCTCTAAAAGGTGTGGGTTTGAGAAGCTGATGGCTGATTATGATCACAGAGCAACCTTGTTTGAGCGACTTAACACTTTAAGTCTCAAAAAGGGGGACTTGAAGAGGAAAGTGACTCCAGGGCAAACTCTGCATTCCTTTGGAACATTTAGAGCCACATGGCTTCCAGCTTAGAGTTGCATGTGTCTAAAGGATATTGCCGAGTTCTTAAACATCTAGAAAAACCTTGGCAACCTGAGCTCAGGGCAGTCACACTGCTTGACAGTCAGATAAGAGCCTGTCCAATGCGAATAGATCATCAGCTGTCCCAACAATCTTCTTCCATTAGCTCACTGCTTTTGATAACTGCAGAGGGTGACACAACTTTACAACATTTTAAAGCTGTTTTACTATTTTGGAAAAAGCAAAGCATGTTAGTAAAAAAACGAAGGACACTGAAACAGGATTGGGATATGACTGGAAAATAGCAGGATTGTTTTTCCTTTAGGAGGAAAAAAAATGGCAGATTCATTAATTGCTTCAGTGAATGTATGCTGTCACAGCTAAGTTTTCTATTCAACGAGCTTGACTAATTAAAATATATATGCTTCATTTACATAATCTTCCATAACTGAGTAGGTGACATTTATTATAGATAATAGCAAGTAGCAAGAATGGCAGTTACTGGTGCTCTGTGCTTCCTGGACTAGTGGGATCATCACCTAGGAATTTGTTAGACATTACCCAGTCCTACCCAGACCTATTGTATCAGAAACTCTATGAGTAGGGTTAGAGATCCATTTTAATAAGCCCTGTAGGTGACTTAGAGGCATGCTAAAGTTTGAGAACCACTGTTAAGGCCCTCATAGACCAGAAAGGGTAAACCAATTTGTGTAATTGGCTTGTGAAAGACAATTAAATTGTTAGGCCACTGGCTTCCTGGAACTGCAGGCCCCAGTTAAAAAGCACTCACATCCACATTTCGTAAATCTCATTGCTGGTCAAACAAATTATGTTTGCTAGTCAAACATAATTGTGGGTGAATTTGACCTACTGGCCCTTAGTTTGCAACTTTGCTTTTAAAGATATGTGTATTTAGCAATGGAATTTTAGAAAAGATTAATGATTTGAAGACATGTTTACCACAATTTAAAAGAAAGAACATATTTTACTTGTAGCATTCCTCCTGCCACCTACTTTAGAAGCTTATCACATACCTTAAAGTTACTGATGCCCAACTGATATTTAAACTGCTTTCCTGGTCTGATGATCAAAAAGAAATAGAGGAAACTATATCTCCTAAAGATTACTGACCATAAGCATATGGGCAATTGGTCCAATCAGGACAGACTATATAATTTTTAGAGATCAATGGAAAATGCAAAATAATGCATGCTCCATTGTTCAATCAAATTCCACTTATAAAATACAAGGTCAAGGAAAATGTATTAACAATTTGAAGATGATGACAATCGAGTGATATCTTTCTGATCATGAGGGCCTGTGTGACAGCCCAAGTTTCGCACCTATTATGCCAGCCTTGGACCCAATGATCTCTCTATTTCCTGTGAAAATTATTTGCCTATACTACCTAAAAATAAATAAGTAAAAAAAGGGTTATAGGAAAGGCAACTGATACACAGCAATTTTACACTATGGGATAGATGATATGGTTGATTGGAATTTGAAAGAGGTTCAAAAAATAATAGTAAACATCAAACACATATAATTTATTTTGATATTGTCTCCCAATAAGACTTTGTTCTTGGTTATATTTATATGTAGACTACCTTAGATTGAAAATAGCATAAGGACAGGAACTTTTTTATTAATTATTTCTGTGAGTTGATTGATATTAATCTATGATGCATCATACTGAGAATGGCTTTTGATAACCAAATTTTCCAAATGAATAAATTAAAAATTTCGGAAGTTCTACATACTTTTGCAGGTCACAGGATGCCACAAACATTACTTATGGAGTCAATGCATCTTCCAGATTTCCTAAATTACTCTCAAAACATAGCTTCTGGAAAGAAAAAAATGTCAAGGAATCACTTCACATTTAGGCAGAATAGGTACTTGCCTGCCTAATGAGACTTAGAGAAAACACTTTCTAAGGTCTGCCTTTCCCGTCAGTGTGAGAAATAACTTTTCGTGTTGCCTGAAATTTCTTTTATTATAAAACCACTAACTTAATCAAGGTATTACATTGTCGAGAAACACATGCTCCTGAGTTCATATTGTGTAAGGAAAAAAATTTTATTTCAGAACTGAGCAAACTACTGATTTCACAATAACATCTCCTTGCTTGTAGAACAAAATCCAAACATCTTATGATGGTTTCAGGATATTTTTTAAAGTAGGCTTCTCCCTAACTTTCCAACCCATTTCACATCAGTCATACCATTTGTGAACCGTTCTCTGCACACACTATCTTGGACCAGGTCATGCTGTGTTCTCTCCTGACTCTTGATTATTCTTAATCTCTATCGTAGTGTCAGATCCAGGGTGGACATTGAATATATGTTAGCACATTCTGAGTGAATGATGAATGAAATATGGGAAAAGTATATTAGAGTGCCTCTTTGGAAGCGAAGTTAGTGAAGGAAGATAGAGGGAAATGATGGAAAGGAAAACTGGAAGGAAAGAGACTGTGTCCATCCTGAGGCTACATTGCTATGATCTAGGTGAGAATGACTGTGGCAATGGCAGAGCAGCCAGAAGCTGGGACCTTAGGAAAGAAGGCACAACAGAAAGGAAAACTGAGAGGAAACTAAAATACTTGATCTTCCTCACAATGTTTTTATAGATATAGCTTTATTGAATCACGACAATATTTATGAGAAAGCATTCTTATTCTAAGAGTGCTGATAATTTACTTTCTTAAGATTGTATGCAAATCAAGCAACACCTTATTTTGAAGACTGGAAAATTAAAAACCCGATGTGTGTGGACTAAGGCTAGCAAATCAACAACAGAATCAGGTGTTAACCGAAGCTCACAGATTTAGAAAGCATTGGCAGTTTGGGCTTACAGTTATTTTCGAGAAGGTACTTTGTAAGGGTTAAATGTCAAAATCAATAGCCATTCTTCATCTGTCTCCTTCACACTCAATTACAACTTTTTAAAGTGCTTTTGAGAAGTTTTCCTTGTTTAGTCACAACTTGGAAGAATTTTATTTTTAGTTTTGACCTAAATCAAATAATGTTCAACCAGAAGAAATTTTTAAGTGGGAGGCAGAAGGGGGCAATACTTTTCCCTATTTTAAGAAACCTGAACTCTATTGCACTCAGAAGATCAACACCCTCAATAATCTGAACTTGCAAACTTCAAAACTTGGCACTGAGATCCTGATGAAGGAAAAAAGCAACCAAAGCCAAATCTGTCTCATACTTTAAAAGTCACCCAGATTTAAATAGCACGTCTTGACATGAGAGGGAGCACAATTTCCTTCATTGAAAAAAGTGTTATCTTCATTTATAATGGTTCAGTGAATCATAATGCATCTAGAAGTTTTGGGTTAAGGTGCCATAATTATTATGACTGTACAAATCAGAACACTGGAGTGAAGGTGCCCGATGGCATGGCACTCACCAGGAAACAGTCTCTAATTACCTTCTCAGGCATTCTTTTTTATGAACAATAAGTAGCAATCAAGATATCATTTTGATGTTGATTTTGAATCTTAAAGTCTATCTTAAACTACCAAAATCCTTAAAGTTATCATTGCATTGATTGGCACTTGGAAAAAATCTACCCAAAATAATATGTACCTTGTTATCTCAGGGTTGGGACTTGTTCTAGGAATTAGTGTAATTAGCTTTTAAACTTCTCTTTGTTTGTTACAGTAATTTATAAATTAATACTCTACTTCCACTACCGGAAGTAACAAAAGAGTGAAGATAATTAATGGTCACATGTTATAAGAGTTCCCTCCTCAGTAACTGAGAATAGAGTGGGGTACTGCATTTTATTAAACTGAATTGAATACTTTTAAAAAATATATCTTATGATCAATATGAGAGAATATTCCTCTTTGCTTGATTATGGACTGACTGATAAGTTTCTATAAGCCCATCCCAGACTATTATGATAGTAAAATGATTAAGAACTCAAATTTAGTCTTAAAATTATTTCACTTTTTAAATTTCTATGTTAAAATATTTTATAATTAAGTTGTGTCAGATCATTAAGATTAAGACATTTTAATCAGACTAATGATTGGTCATTTCTCTACCCCTCAGTCCTATTTCAACTTATGGATGAGGAAGTGAAGACCTGGGCCATAGATGCTGGCACTTGTTGGTGGTAATTTTGGTGTCAGGTAACACAGTCTTCCTGTGGTTTCCATTAGTGATAAGTCAGATCTAGTTACTCTCCTAGCTGACTGCTGTTTCTCTTACTCTTTATAAAAACCAGGGTTTATGCTACTTCTTTTAGTAACTCTCAATGAATTGATAGTTGTGTACCAAATGACTGCTTAAAAAGTATTATTTACTTGATCTTTTGGCATTAAAACTTTGGTACATATTTTCTAAGAAAATCAGAAAGCTACAAATCAGAGGAAGGGATTCTGACATGACATAATTTAATAATAAATAAAACACTTAGAAATTTAAAAATTAATCAGTCTAAATCCTGTTTTACAAAAATAAGAGTATATCTCCTATAAGAACAAATAGGAATTTCAAAAATTTGTCATTTAGTAAAACATAGTATAAGCTTCAAGTTGCATTATATTTTATATATTTTAATCATATAGCTCTAAACATTTTTAATAACAGTGATAGGTAATTAAAGTGTACTTTGAATATATCATTTCATACTAAAATTTATTTAAAATTCCTTTATAAATCATATTGATGAAAGAACAAATCTGTAAAACAGTATTGTCTGCTGTAGAACATATTTATTTGGTAAAACAAAAAGCGTACATATATTATCTTATTTTCAACCACTAATTTAACTTTAATTGATATTTTAATTGTATTCTGAACTTTAAATCAAGTTCTCTAGAACTAACAGAAATGGATGACACACATTTCCATTTAACAAGTTTGAAAGAGTGAGTTGGTAAAATTCCAGCAGAGGAGGAAGGGCTGGGGAAATGAATGGAATGAAAGGGGAGGCGGTCTTTCACAGTCTGTATCCACCAGTCGACACAGTTACCTGAGAAGCACGATGTATTGATATCTTTTTCTTTGTAAGTAATCAGAAAATAATAACAAAGACATTACCACCAGCAGCTGCTAAAGTTTTTATTTCACAAGTTATCTTAATCAGACTCTAATGATTGGAGCTCTTTATTGTCAGTATTTTTTAAGCCAAATTGATTCAGCGTGACTCAGAGGCTCCATGTCCATGGTCATTCTAGGGAAAACGAGGGAAATTCAAATACCTTTTCTACGTTACCTGGTAACCCATTCAGCCAACAACCACAAAACACATGTAAAGACTACAACTACCCATACCTGCAGCTTCTAGTTTCTTCGGTAAATGATCTGCTCATTCTCTAGTCTTAAATATTAAGATCATGGTGATATTGTCTATTGCTATAAATTGGGTATTGCCCATCACTGTATATAAGGATAATCAAGGTAAAGTGTAAAATGTCCATGAAATTCACTAATCATATTGATGTTGCTAATTGCCGTGGTCAAGCCATGGCGATGATGGCTGCATCATCAATCAATCAGATTCATTTTTAAGATTAACTAGCCATTCACACATGAGTAGTTGGGGGAGCTCTGGCACAAACGAAGAGAAATTTAGAGGTTATAAAGTGTTTTTTCCCCCCTTTGCTTCTTATAATCCTTATTTTATGGGTAGTATTGCATTATTTATTATTATTTCACAGGTTTTAATTGCAGACATTAATGGACATTAATGGACTATGTTCTTTGAAGTACCATGCCTGTATAAGAAAAAAATAGGATGTATGCTTTAATATGATGGTTATCATCGGCCTGAGTAACCAAATCTAATGTTATCAAAATTTTCATTCAGTGTCATATGCAGTTATATATTAATTAAAGAAAAGTAAGTTTTCAAACGGGCCAATCTACATATCTAGCATGAGTAGAGCAAAGTAAGTGTTTTTGTTGGCTATAGGTGATTTTAATATGCCATTCCCCTTACCAGGAATGTTCTTCCTTCAGAGAGCCTCACTGATCTCTCTCTCACTTTCTTCTGGTCTTTATTCAAACATTGTCTTATCAGAAAGGCCTTGCTTATCATCGATATAAGACAGCATCCATACTTTCACTTCAGCTTTCCTGCTCCCCGTTTCCTGTTTAACTTTTCTCTATGATTCTTATACCATGGGACAAAGTGTTTATTCATGTCTTTATTCCTTTACTGTCCATCTCCTAACCCCACAACAGAAAGTAAGCATTATGATGTCATGGACTTTGTTTTATGCACTGCCTTATTTCAAACCCTAGAGCAGTGTCAGATACAAAGATACTCAAAAAAGCTTTACTGAATAAATAAATTAGAAATGAATATACAACGTGAGCAAATATACAATTTACACCTATGTACTCAGCACATGCTTTGTTCCTGGAAAATGTTTCTCTCCTTCATATTCCAGCTAACTCTTTGCACCCTTACATATATATGGATCATGTGAGCCTGATACGTTGGATTAGTTCCCTATCCCCTGATCATAATGGATATGTCTAGAGAGCACCAGCTGACACAAAAGGCAGCCTCCTCCAAATTTCCATGCCTGGACACAGTTGATTGATCTGGAGTGGACATCAGCCCTAAGCTAAAGTATTTAGGAATTGTAGCAAATACAGTCCATCTCTCCTTTTATGATTAAAGTTAAACAGTCAAGACTCCAGAACTGTTGACTGGCTTGTTTTATGCAAAAAGATGGACAACTGTGAGAAAACACGATGAGGTCAAAGACCTAGAAAATATGACATCAAATGGTGAAATCTTGAGTCAAAGTCCAGAATTCTGTTTTCCTGAGGAATACCTTAAGTAATAAATATTGTTTTCAACAAATTTGGGGAAGAAATATATTAGCACTTAATTCTTGAGCTGAAAAATATTAAACTGTGACTTAATTTTTAATAATTTTCCAAGATTTGTCTCTTTAATAGTAAAAGCAGTGTGCATATTTTAACATGAGTGTGACTTTTCTGCAACGTTATCATTAGTTATAGTTCCAGGTCAAAAGAATCAGGTCTATTCTCAGTGGGGATATCAAGACTGAGTATTTTATTGCTGTTGCAAAAAGAACTTTGAAACAACATCTGATATAACCAATGGAATGCCAGATATAGGGCGTCAGATTGCATTTCATAGTGATCAAGTTATTTCTGGAATTTTATTTAATCATACCCTGACTTAACAGCTAAAAAAAAAAATGAATAAAAATGATGGCTATTCATATTTGGTAATAAGACAATAATAACATCAGTGGTTCTATAGCTTAGCAACCAAGCCCAGAGGGATGATACTGTAACCTTTTTTTAATCTAAAAAATTATCATTTCTTAACACAGTAGTAAAAGATGTCTCCATGCAAAATGTTTCTGCTTCATAACTTTATCAAGGCTGATCCATTATTTTATAACTATGGCCATCCTTGTCTTCTCATCATTATTATGTTTTATTTTCCTTCATAAGTATCGATTCTACATGAACATGAGTTAATTATCTCCAACCAATATGTGTATTTGCACAGCTCAGTCACTCTAATTTCTCAACAGTTATATGCATGATCTCATGAGTTAAACTGTGTCCCCAAGTATCTCTATATTAACATTCTAACCTCTGGAATATGTACCCCAGAATGTGAAGTTTTTAGATTTTAAAGATGTTCTTCACAGTCTTCAGCAATATCTGCTGAAAAGTATGAAATTATTTTCATATTTACTTATTTGAAGGTAATGTGTCTTTTATCTCTGGATACTTTTATGATATTCTATCATTGTTTTTAATAATTTGATGACAAGTCTTGATGGTTCTTTCTTACTTCCTCTCTCTCTCTCTCTCTTTCTTTTTTTCTTTTTTTCTTTTTCTTTTTTCTTCTGTGTGCTGGATACATACATACATGCACACAGAAAAAGTCTTCAGGCTTACATGGTAATATCTTACTTTTTTTTCTTTTGTCTGCATGCATGTTGTCCTACTTGGTGTTTGTTGAGATTCTTGGAAATGTGAGTCGATAGACTTCAACAAGTTTAGAAAAGTTTTGCTCATATGTCTTCGAATATTTTTCTGGCTCCCTTCCTTTTCAGAGACTTTCATTACACAGATGCTAAACCACTTAATATTATTCCAGAAGTCACTGAGGCTCTACTCATTTTTATTAGACTTTCTCTCAGTATTTCATTTAGAATAGATTCTATTACTATTTTCATTTTTAAAAATCTCTTCTTCTCTCTTCTCTTTCTCTCATTATCTTTATGTTCTTTAAGTACTAGAGTACTTGAAGATAGTTATAAAAGCTGTTTTGACATATTTCGACTGCTAATTACATCATCTCTGCCATTGTTTTAAAATGTAAGTTTTATTATTATTATAGTATAGAAAGGCCAACAGATCATTAAAAATAGAGTGCTATATTTATGATCTCAAGAGGAGGGGCCACACAGGTGCAGTCAGGAGACAGAGGGAGGAAATATAGGCTAGTGCATTTATTGTGATTAGCATAGGAAGGAATGGGACAAGCAGAGTAAGCAGGTTTGGGATTGGCTAGTTTGAATAATTTCATCAGGCTCTGGGGGATAATGGTTGTCTCTTGTTGTATAGGACCTGGCCCTGGGGTGATTAGGACAAGGGAATAGAGGCCTGGGATGAGAAAGACTGATAAAGGAGGTGGCTCAGGTATGGGCTCTGGATTGATTGGTTTGCAAGTGAAAGGCAGATTTGCAGAGGACTCTTTTATTATCTCTAGGAAGTGGCTGACCCTAAAAGGAGCAGTCCCTCCCAGTGTCAGCAAGCTCCAAGATGTCAAAGTATCAAATACTGAAACTAGAAAATGTGGTTGTCACAAATATCGCTGCACCTGTTTAAAATGATTTATCTCCTCATTGTGGCTAATATTTCTCTGCTCCTAAGAATGTTTAGTCGTTTTTGATTGAATGTTGAGTATTGTGAGGTTATATTGTTGAGTGTCCAGATTCTGTTGTTTTTCTTTAAAGACTGTGAACTTTGCTTTGGTAGGCAGTTGTTTGCAGATTGGTTTTATCCCTGTGACATGTGTTTCTAAGCTTGGCTGGAACGTATCTAAATAGACCACACCAAGGAGATTTCAGCCCTACTACCAAGGCAGGAATTTACTTTTCTTTATGAAATATTTTTTCTCTTTATTAATGAAAATTATGCTTATATTATACCAAGAACTATAGCAGAACTATGTAATAAAACATGGAAAAGATGAGGCCTGCACTAGTTTCTCATAAAACCATTAGGTGGTGTTAGGCATATAAATTAAATAGAAAGGCCAACAGATAAGAGCATCATAAATATAATACTCTCATTGAGCAAACAATGGTATATGAAAAGTGAGATACTATACAAAGTTTTCACCAACTATAAAATATGTAAATATGATAATATTTTAATTACAATGGATTCAGAATAGTAGAACTTGGAAGTCTCATAGGGCTTTACAAAGGTGCACATTCTTTAGGATTTGAGCATCTATTATGTACTGCTGACCTAGTATCATACAAAGTTATGGAAATACAATGGTAAAGAGAACATATCTCTGGCTAGAAGGAGCTTATCATCTTTTGAAGTACCAAAACAAGTAAATAGTGCTACAAAAGGATGTCTTTTGTGTTATGACAAGAGTGAATGTGTAAGTCAGTCATTTCAATGTGCTTTCGTCTTTCCTTTTGACATTAGGGAAACCTCCCAAGAGAAAGTTGTATAAGTTGAGGACAAATGATTATTAAAATTTAGTCAAATAAAAGAGAAAGAAGATTGGAAGAGAGGTTAGAAGTAATTCATAGCAGAGGTAACAACGTGTGTAAAAACTTAAGAAACACAAGAATAATGAACATTTGTAGATTGAAATGTATAGTGGTTTGGTACTGCTAGAACATGGTAGTCAGAAAGAATGGAGTGTGGCACGTAGCCAGACTAGATAGGGAGGCAGAGGCCAGATGATGGTATACTTATGATGTAATATGAAAGAGTTTGCGTCTTAATAAGAGCAATGGGATACCTCAAATGGTTTTCAGAAGTGGGTTGTTGCAGACATGGGAAAAACTATTGTTTGTATGATTCTGCTAAATTGGAAATATTTATTCTCTTTTGACTATCTTTGTATATATATAGTAATTTTATATCATTCTTTGCTATCCATATTCTATAAACTTTCCTTTAAAATCATGCCTAGAACTTATTATCTTGCTATATACAAAACTCTAGTAAGTTGGTAAACTGCTCATTTAATTCTCACAAAATCTTAAAATGTACATAAAATTATGTTCTCTACTTCTTAGATGGGAAAATGAAGCACTGAGAGGTTGAGTAATTTGATATCACTCAGTTGGGATCCAAACTCAGGCAGTTGGGCTCCAAAGTCTAAACTTGTAACTACTATGTTATTGTATTTTCATAACTTTATTGTAGAGATTCTATCTTTAAAATATTGTTCTCTTTTATCTCAAGGTGGATAACATTTGTTAGAATTATATTATTTTTACATTTATCTCTCCTTTAAAACATTTTGTCTTTTAGGATTTCAAGTTGTAGACTCTATTCTGAACATTTTTAAATGTGCCCATCTCCTTAATTATGGCAGTTTACATTGGACCACCCTTTTTTTCCAGTCCTTTTCTATTACAAATAATAAGATGAACGTAGTATCTCCTCCTCAAGTTTCTACCATCCTATTCTGTCCAGGAACCAATCATTTACTCCCTACTGATAAGAATTATATAGACTGTTGTGATTTCTTTAATCTTTTCTTCTTCCCTCTTTCATGTATCAGAAAAGGTAAAATGTGTTTTCATTCCCTTTGTATTTAGTTGAAAGAGATTTTGTACATTCAATCTGATACTTAAAGTTCTTCCCTTAGAGTTTGAATTCACTTTTGCATCAGTGTACGATCTGTGTCAGGAATGCACCATTTATTTCTTTTAGTTTGGCTGGACACCCAAATCAACTCTTAACATAATTTCTATATCTCTCTTCCTTTTACCTGTACAAATTACATTCTATTGCTTCTTGGCTTCTATGTTCTATGCAATTCTGTACAGGAGTGATTGGTAAAGCTAGTGTCTCTTGGGTAAACAGGACTTAAATGAAATCCCTTCGACCTTATTGCTAATCTAATCTCCAGCTTGTGGCCTTCAGTAAAATGCAGTCATTCAGAGTATCAGAGTCAATAAATATTTATCCCCTAGAGTGATACAAAAGCTGTGCTAAGCACTTTACAAACATTATTTCGTTTAGCCCTCACAACAATACAAAGGAGATAGAATCATCTAAAGATACAGAAACTGATGTAACTACTTTGCAGTGAGCGGTCAGGGCTCTGCCAAGTTATCTGATTCTGAGTCTAATTCTCTCTGCTTTTAAACAACAGTTTTCTCAGGTTTTATATGTCCAATGAAGGACTCACAGTCCTACTAGTCAGTGGACCCACAAAGTCAATTAATCAAGGGACTAGATGCTCAAAATGGAATCTTCTAGTGAACCTGGTGACTTACAGCCTATCTTTGGGACCACACATCATGCCGAGAATGAGGGACGTGTGGAAAAAAAAAATCCATGGCCTGAGGTATAAGGCAGTAAGAAATCTCACCAGCTTGGAAAGACCCTGGCACAAAAGGAGTGGGAACAGAAAAAGAAAATAGAAAATATTTGGGTAGATTTCAATAAGTGCTATGTAGACAAATTGCAGAGAGAAAGAGAATTTGTATGGATTTCCAAAGCTTGTGGGAAAAGTCAGTAACCCAATAATTGAGCAGTCATTAAACAAGGGCATTTGATCAAGACAGTGGAAGTGTGACATAAAATAATTGTGAGGCTGGATTTTCTCTCATAATTGGATTTCCTCTCACTAGAGAATAATGGGTGGTATAATGGAAATCCACATTGATGTAGAATACTCATTATCAATTGTTTTTACATAACAACTGACTAGATTGTTTTGCATTTTTTTGCATAAGCATTGTATTTTTCCTTTTTTCATGAGGTTTTCCTATTGTTATTTGTTGACAGTTCTATTATGTGTAGACCAAATAATTGTGAGGAGGTAAGGGCAAGAAATTAAAATTAAAAGTATGCTTTTAGAAATTAGATGTATTCAAAAGTTACCAATATGTAAACTAACTTAATGTACTGCTGAAGGACTCTACTGAATTTCTCCCTACTGATTCTATGATCCAATTAGAAAAATAACAGAGTAAGCAAGAGCAGGACACCATATTGTCATTATTGAAATAAATAAGAAAGTAAATAAATAAGTAAATAAATAATTTGCATGCAGTATTTTCTCATTGTCATTTCCTATTATTAATCAAAATATATGTTAAAGGATCTGAGTTATCAAAAAGCATCAGAAACTTCTGGAAAAAAATGTCCAGAAGATTCTCATGTTATATGCTTTTTCATAACTGCTCAAAGTAGAATGTCAAAGCAAAGTCAAATAGATAAGGGGGTGATGGACTCTGTAAACAGAAACCTGCAACAAAGACAGTTCTGTAGGTTTCCACTCATCTTTGAATTCTAGCTGAGGTAAGCACAAGCCAGGGTGGGGGGCGGGGAAGACAGAGAGGAAAGAAATTTTGATGAATAAACTCTGAACTTCAAAGAAAATGGATTTAAAAGCCTAACTTATTTAATTTATTTAAGAGAATAAATAAGAAAAAAGAAAAAGAAAAATGGAATATATTTATAACCACAGCAAATTTTATTTTTAAAATATAATTTACAAAGCAACATTGAAAATAATTTATAGCTTCTGAATTCCTCTGAAAATCTCATGATGTTTGTGATCAAAAAATAAGAATTATAACTGTTTTTGATGAAAAATTATGCAATTGCACAGTCCAGTCTTATGCAATCTTTCTGTTTTACCATTTCCCATAAATCCACAGGTATTACAACACACGTGCTTTTTTAATGAGACTTTGTTTTGAAATCATGGTTGGTCTTCCTGGTTAGATTAGCAGCAGAGCAAAAGTTGTTGTAACTCTTAAAAATCTAATACCAAACATCAGTATTCTAAAATCTAATATGACACATAGAAAATGAACTCCGAGCTTCAGTAGATAAAATTACCTATTCAGGCTGACAGAGTGCTAAGTGAATAGAAATGTAGAAAGATGTCAATTTATTTGTTAAAACGTCATCATCATCATCATCACTCAAGAAAGAACTTGGAAAATAGATTTCCTCATCAATTTTTCTTATCCATGAAAATAAAATAAATGAAAATAAAAAGAATGGAAAAAATAAAAAGAATGGAAGAGGATAAAACAGTAAGAAAATGCAATAAGTTGGAAAACTTGTGGACAAATGCTAACTGAATTAGCAGACCACAGAAAGTGGACACCTAAGCAGACAGTGTAAAATTCTTCAGTGGGTCAGGCTCCAGAAAGCCTCTGAAACTGAAGGCACCAGACAGGTGAAGGAGCTCATTTGAGATTTTGTTTCCTATCATTTTAGAAGCAAAGTATTTATTATTTGCTTTAAAATATAAATGTAAATCTGAAGCTCAGTTATTACATCAACAAATATTTGTATGGAGTACAGAAGATATATTTACCCATATTTCTGATGCTTATTTCTAGATTTACCCCTTTGTAACTTTTGCAGATGATGAAATAAATGTCTAACACCAAACCAGAAAAGACACGCCCACTTGAAATTCTGGGACTACACAATGTGATCATTCAAATACATTATACATTTTTTAAAACCCATAACTTTAAATTGCATTTCATAATGATATGTGTATCAAATTGTCTGATTTTGCAAAGGAGAAGTGATATTTAGCTGCAGAAAAATACCAGGAAACTACTTCTGGCTTGCAGGAGATACTGGCAAAATAGATCTTTATTTAATTGTGGACCTTATCTTCCTATATGCATTGAATGAGCCTTAAGCCATTCTTAATTTTCTAATCTGTTTTGTTTGGTGACACGACAAATATACTAAGTTACTTCAGAAGAATCTTAGTTTTCTTAACCTTGTCATTTTATGTTCTTCTGTGTCTTGTCTGCATTCCTTCTAAGATTCAATGATTTCCGATCAATTTAACGTAGAGTTGATGAGACGTCAGAAGTAACAGAGGCTTCAGTGGAAGTATCTTCCCCTCTCAAAATGAATTATCATATAAGCATATGAATTAGAGAGTTAAAATAAAATAATCTTGCTGTTTATATAATATCATACATTCTACGTATATCATGGATGATGTTATGTGGTGACCAATTTCTTAACGATAGAGTGATAAGGGAGACATATGCAAAACCAGACACTGAATACAGCTTCAAAAGTTTCCACAGTTCATCAGCTTCTTCTTTAATTGTAGCTAATTTCTCTCCATTTAAAAATATTTTACAGATGTAACTTTATAATTTGTGTGTAGTTTTGGAAAATATTTTGACTAAATGAGTCAAAAGCCAATTAAAATGTAAATAAATTTATTTGACTATAAAAAGATACAATGTATTAGTGAAAAAAGCTGAACGCAATTTATGATCTGTCAGAATTAATATGGAGAAGAAAATTGTTCAAATCATGGGAATTCTAGTCTTCTAAAGGGATTTAGTATTTTAATAAGTACTTAATTTTGAAATATATCTATGAAATGATCAGTGCTGTAATTAGTACACCAGCTGCAACATTAAATAAAACACATTTTGATGGCTTAATATAATAGAAATTTATTACTTTTTTATATACCAATGCACGTGTTCCTGAGATTGTGGACGTCTGCTCTATCCTTTTATTAGAGAGCCAGCTGATTTAGGTTCTGCATTTTTAATTGTTGGCTTCCAGGTTGTCTTATGCATGAAAATCAGGTGACGAAGTAGGAAAGAAAAACATGGACCTTCACACCAGAAATAACTCACACTTATTTCTGCTCACATTTCATTGGTAAGAATAAGTCACATGACCCACTGAAGTGCAAAGGAGCCTAGGAAATAAAACTCCTGGGCAGGATGCAGTTTCCTACCAACAGCTCTATATCAGGGATGGGAAACCAGAGTCTTGGGCAAAATCCAGCCTGCTACCTACTTTTGTATGGCTAAGAGTGTGTTTTACATTTTTAAATGGTTGTTATATACGTACCTACATTATGTCTTCTATTTTGCCTGTTGACCTGCAAAGTATCAAATATTTACTATTTGGAACTTGACAGAAAAATTTGCTGACTTTGGCCTACACTGTGAGGGGAAAAAACCCACTTGGGATTTTCAGCCCTTATAGCTTCCAAAGTCCTATGTGTAGACTCCTTCTCACATTGAGAAGACTTACATCTCTAAGAAAACCACCTTAAGAGCCATCTAGTTACAGAATTCAACTCAAAGTCTAGGATCTCTACCCTCCAGTCCAAATGGGTCTCTTTATGATCTTGAAGATCGTAAAGTACGAGTTATCATTCCACTTCCACTCATTTCCCATAGTCAAAATAAAATTATGAAGCAAGGATTACACAATAATTATTATCATTTATGACAAAGAAAAACGGGAGACTCAACAGCAACATATCACAGAAATAATGGAAAACCACCTGTAGGTGTAATGTCTCAGCACTAGAAGCGTTTCCTTGAGTAGACCCTAAGAAATGCCCTTGTTCATTGTTCTCTGCAGCCCTTGGCTGTGAACTCTAGAAGGTTCTTTCTTCACTTTATTCTCCCTGGCCATATCTGAAGTGGGTGTTAGGAAGTAATGCCTTCCTAGTGGACTTTTCAGATTTCTCAGCTCACTTCCTTCATGTGCAGTTTTGGGGGCCAAGAGTTGCTTAAATGTTCCAACATATAAAGATTTCTGCATTTGGTCTCATGGCTTCTTTGTAATATAGTTCCCTTTAAAAGACTGAAGACCTCTGAATTAAGGTTGCCAGATCAACAACAAATAATGTTTTAGTATAATTATGTCCCCTGTAATATGTTCTGTGATCAATATATGATATTTGGGACATACTTATGCTAAACATTATTTGTTGTTTATCCAAAATTCTAATTTAACTGGGTGTCTTGTATATTTATTTGCTAAATCTGACAACCCTATCCTGAATTCTTTGTGTCCATGTTTCAATAATAATACCCAAAGATTTTTTTAGATATTATCCTTGAACCTGATTCAGACCTTGGTTTTTTGGGCCCAAGATCTCTTCCTTTCAAGTCTGTGGTAGCTACATTGCTACTGTACCAATAGAATGGAGAAGATCCACAATTAAAATGATTTTTGACACAGTGCTGAGCCTTAATGGGTCCTTGAAACCAAACACTTTTTAGGCTGGTCTTTTCCCATTTGAACAATGGAAACTGTTCCAATCCTGAGAAGCCCTACATTTCTCCACAATTCCTATTCTTTTTTATGTAGTCTCTCAAGCAAGCTAAGCCAGTGCCATATATTTTAGGATTTTATTATAGCAGCATCCACATAATCTCCATGAATGAACACTGGAGAGATTTATTTTTCTATTAAGTAACAGTCCCCCAAAGATGCTTCATCAAGAACTCTACACTGAGTGGGGAAAGTGCTTCTGCTCCACTCACTCACTAAGCAATTAAGGTTGATAAAAGTCCATAATCTTCAGCAAGAGTTTATCTTAGGCATTGACATCCAGGAGGCAGAAGGAAAAAAAGAATGGAGAAGGCATAGGTGCTTCTTCTATCCTTGGCCAGGAAAGAAGACCCTAGCATATGCTGAAAAGGAGAAAAAAATCAAATGTCCCACTTAGGTGCAAGGGGACTAGGACATAAAAACCTTAATTAGGCAACTGTGGAAGGTGACTGGTGAACTTTTGATGGATATCTGGTCTATGCTACAAAGGGTAAATACATCTTTCTTTCTCACCCCAAATGGTCATATACAACAACAGAAACACTTACTGAATTTCTGCTATTTGCAAAGCACTTCAGTGGATGCTGGAAAGTAAAAGATAAACAAAAATTCATGGTCCATGCCAAACATTAGTTATATGTTGTATGCGTGCTAGACCAGATGTAAAAATGCCACAGACTGTGTGGCTTAATCAAAAGAAATATATTTTCTCACAGTTTTGGAAGTTAGACATTCAAGATAAGGTGTTAGCAGGGTTGCTTTGTTTTTTCATTTCTGTTTTTGTTTTTCTGTCCATGGGGGAAGGATCTGATGTAGGAGAGCTTGGCTTGCAGATGAACATCTTATTCCTGTGTCTCCACCTGGTCTTTCTTCTCTGTGTGTGTGTCCTAATGTCCTCTTCTCATGAGAACATCAGTCCTACTGTGTTACAGGCCACCCCACAGACCTCATTTTAACTCAATTACCGCTTTAAAGGCTCTAGCTCCAAACACAATTACTTTCTGAGGTACTGGGAATTAGGAATTCAACATCTGATTTGGGGGAAACACATGTCTTAGAAAATATATTTCATTTTTTTTCTTATTCCTTTTCTTCCATAAAATAATTTATATGTTTTATCTCTCCAGTTTAACATCTTATGATGGCTTACTTTATGTGTCAGCTCGACTGGGCTAAGAGGTGCCTGAATAGTTGTTAAAATATTATTTCTGGGCATGTCTGTGAGAATGTCTCTGAAAGAAATTAGCATTTGGATGAGTAGGCTATGTGCAGAGGTTGCCAACGTGGGTGGGTATTATCTAATCTGTTGAGGGTCTGCGTAGAACAAAAAGCTGAGAAAGAGTGAATTCATTCTCTCTGCGTGAGCTGAAATATCCATCTTCTTCTGCCCTTGGACATAAGACACTCCCAGTTCTCAGGCCTTTGGACTCTGACTAGGACTTATACTATCTCCTCTTCCTCCCCACTACCCCAATTTTCAGATGTTTGGACTCATACACCATAGGCTTCCCTGGCTCTCAGACCTCAAACTCAGACTGAATTACACTCCGGGCTTTTCCGGTTTTCCAGCTTGCAGACAGATCCTGGGACTTCCCAGCCTCCATATCAAGTGAGCCAAGTCCTACGTGTGCATACACACACACACACACACACACACACACACACACACACACACACATATGCCATATACATATATATACACATATATGTATATGTCATATATATGCATATGTATATGTATATGTATAAAATTCCTATTATATATATTTCTATTATATATATTATATATATATGCTTCTGAAGTTATTTTTTTAAGTCATTGAGAAAAAAATTTTTTTAAAGAGGGATAATTTCCCTTGGCAAAAATAATCGAATTATAATTAACTCAGAAAAACACAATCAGCCATAATGTAAATTATTGTCTCTGTACCTATAGGATGAAAAACACTGTCTAAATAAAGTAAGCATGCCTAATGTTCTCAGGAAACAAAGTTTGATTTGTCCAAGTAGAAAAATTACAATAAAATAATACTCAAAAAGTGTTCTGTTTAACAAGATTGATTTCATTCTTTTTAGTTTGTACTATATGTAAAGAATAAACCTAAGATTTTATCAAAGATAATGTTTTCTGATGGGTAGAATCTCTCTTCATGTTAAACATTTTAGATATTGAAGGGCCTGAGAGATTTTATGAACTTTATCTGTGGTCTTGAGCTCCAGGATGTGTATAAAATAAGGTCATTATATAATATCATGAAAATCACTTTGTAAAATTCAAACAGGATTGCAAAGTCCAATTAATATGTAAACAATTTGAAAGCAGAAAAATCAGATCTAAAATCTGTGACTACATTTAAATTTCCGTTGCATATAATATAACTTAATTGCAATTAATCCTAAGTATTTCCAGAAGAGTGATAAAGAACTCTCATGCCAAGTGGAAAGAAATATCTGGGGGAGGAAAGTAAAGGAAAAATCCATGGTCTAAAATTAAAATGTAAAAAAAAAAAAACCCTGCTACCTCTCTCTCACAGATCGACTTTGATCGTTCCACAGTAATTAGGGCATGTAGTTTATGGGATTTTTTTGTTTGTTTGTTCCTTTGTTTTTTTGTTTGTTGTTGTTTTTTATGTGATTCTATTCACTTCCCATCATCTGTTTCCCTTTTACATCCCTGGCCATATATACCCATATATCTGACCTGACCAGTAAATGCAGATGCCAGATCTGTGACCATAAAATATTTTCCCTGTCACTGAAGAAATTCTGCCTACATAGAGAGGAAACCCACAATTTTGGTCTGTGTAAAGTAATCTCTAGTGTGTAAGGCTATTTGGCTCAATCTCTGTAATCCACAAAAACAAAGAAAAACAACAGAGTAAGTAGTCTACAAGCTCCTCTTTACATGCTGCAACATTTATTGCAAAAAAAAAAAAATTTAAGAAAACTCTACCTCATGCAAGACGTTGTTTTAACCAGTGAATGTAAGGGAGTGAGATGTTTTCTCTGAGTTAATGGGAAACTGACCCAGAAATGAACTACAGCAAGAAGCTTGATTTGGCACTTAGAAAAGAAACTTTTCTGACCACTCAGCCAGAATTCAGCTTTTCATTGCCAGATTTTAAAAATAAGGATCACAAGAGTTACACAGGTGCTGCTGGTGGGCTAATTATAGGTGCCAAGTCAAATGAGTCTTCTCTGGCATCAGGTCGGATAACTTTATGATGCCATGACTTGGTTATAAAAATACATTTCCATTAGCTTGGAATGTTATGCAAAATGTGCAACTCAGTACTGTATGAAGATTAATTTATCTGAAGTTTACCAGTTAACTTTCCTTCTTCCCAAATTAGGTAACAATAATATTGTCCAAAGATCCACAAATAAGTCCACCTTTAATAAAATTGCCATCAAACTAAAATGAGGATTTCTCAACTCTGCACCATTGACATTTATGAACCAAATAATTCTTTGCTGTGAGGGGCTCCTCTGTGGATTATAAAACATTTAGCAGCATCCCTGGGCTCTATTCAATAGATGCCAGTAGCATGCCCCCACTTATGACAATCAAAAATGACTCCAGATATTGCCAAGTGTCCATGGAGGAAAAAAATTATTGATTGAAAACTACTTCTAAAATAGTTTTTTTTTGAATGCCAACAAAATATTGGGGGCACAATGCAAAATAAACATATGGGCCCCTTTTTCAAAAAACATATTATGAATTTCAAGATGGCTACAACAAAGCATTAAACCAAGCGATGGGTCTTTCAAAACACAAGGTCCTGTATGGCTGCATAGGTCATTAGCTCAGGGTGTTGGCCCTGTTGCTACAATAGTCTACCTCATTCTTCCACATCACAATGCTAATAAGATACATTTGTATAATTTATAACT
Organism: Pteropus alecto; assembly: GCF_000325575.1. Classification (NCBI taxonomy): domain Eukaryota; kingdom Metazoa; phylum Chordata; class Mammalia; order Chiroptera; family Pteropodidae; genus Pteropus; species Pteropus alecto. The sequence continues at coordinate 17,512,752 of NW_006433378.1, read as the reverse complement.
TATACTGGCTGAGCTCACAACTGCCGACACCCTACATGCTTCCCCCATATGTTAGGTAGTTGCTTTTACCACCACCTTAGTGTCCAACTATTTATCCAAATTCTGTCTTGTTTGCCATCCTCCCAGGTACTCACCTCTTTATTTGTCCTCTCATTTTTTCACTCATGTGGTCATTGGAACAGAACAAGATCTTTTTACTTAATGGCTTGTTTTCTTTCAACCAGGAGTCTGCTGCCAACTTTCTACCTATTACCAAACAGCTGGGCTGTCTTGGGCAACTTCTTACTCTCATTCCACATCCCCCGACTTCCCACAAAAGGCTATGTGCATTCCTACATCCCTGCCACAGGGGACTCCAAAATTAGTGCTCTCAATTAGTTTGGTGAACAAAATTCCACTAACGTGACCATTTTATTTTGACCAAAAACTACCATTTAGTGAGTTCTTCCTAAGGCAGACTTTAGTGCTCAAAGTAGTATTACATCAGTACTTTTTGCAAATGAAGAAACCAAGACTTTGCAAAGTTTAAAAGAAAAACTACACCCTGTCCCAGATCATACAGTAAAATTTAGAATTTGAAGTCAGTTCTAACCACTATTTTATCTTCTGTTAATCTTTATCTTGCTGGTGGAGTGAATTTTATTGATTCCTCCCTACCACACCCATTAGCTGTGAAGATGCATTTCAAAACCAAAGAAACACCATTAGAAAATACTTGGCATGGTATTTGTAAGTGAC
>NW_006433378.1:17510580-17512002 GCF_000325575.1 Pteropus alecto | reverse complement strand
AGAAAACACTGTGATTCTCTAATACTTTATCATGTCTCAGAATTAAAAACAAGAGAAAACCAAGAAATCTTAAGACTAGCTTTTTTGAAGATATCAGTTTTCTTTAACACAAAACTTTATTACTTCTATTTTACAATCATTCATTATAAATAGTTGGTTTCCAAGTATATGTTATAATGAGCTCACTCAGGAATATAAAAGTAATTTTTAAAGTAGAAGATATTTGATTACCAAAGTAATCATTTTTTCTAAAATATAATTTCTCATTTATTTCATTTAAAATGTTATTTTATTCCATATTTTTTATTCTCAAATCTAGAACTTTTATTAAATAAGTTAACCTCAAAATTCTTTACATTGTCAAATGAGACATTTTCCTTTTTGAGGTATATATGTATCAACTTTCTGCTAAAATTTATGATTCCCTGTTTATATGTGAATAGTGTTTTGGAAATCCATTCTGATGAAATAAATTTCTGTATCCTGAGCTCCTATGCCACCAGTCATTTATGGTAAATGCCGACCCCTAAATTTAGCCATTATAAAAAAATCCCACAATAAGAGAAGGAAAAATGTAGTATAACGTAATAATGAACATCTTTGTGTTTTTTTTCCAATTTATTGAATCTGCCACAGCCATCTGTAGGTCACAGGCCCTGCAAGGGGAAAAGCACTACATGGTTCAAGAATGTGTGAGAAAGTAAAGCCATTCAACGTCCAATGTCAGAAAAGTCATTTGTTTCCTGTATATAGCCATTCCAAAGTCTTGAACAGTTGGGAAAAATCTGAGAGAAAAAGAAATTCTTTTGTCAATTGAAACTGCTAAAATGTGAGAAGAGTCTGTAAGCATTTGATGAAAAGATGTCAGCTCATAGGTCTTTCCAATGTGACAAAATGCATAGTTATATGTATAAAAATTAAACTTGGGAGACAGCTGATCAAGCAAACAAGGTGTTTTTAGATAAATTATTATAAATAATAAAAATGCAGTCAGATAGATAGATAGATAGATAGATAGATAGATAGATAGATAGATCGTCAGTCACATGGTTAAGAATCATGTAAAAGAAAAAATCAAAAAACAAAGTGACTGAAAGCTACTTATTCTCCTTTTAAATATTCAAATAGAGTATGAATACAGAGGAAAAATTCAATATTACTCTAATGGTAGATAAAACTCTATGAATTTTATCTATTTCCATTTTTCAGATATTTTTTAACATTTCCCTCTGCATTAATTTCTCATTTCTTCATCATTTTAATTGCACTGTAGTTTGTATAACTTCCTTATTCTAAAAAAGTAAATAAAAATAAAAGGCCTCCCTCCTTCCTTTCACAATTTCTACAAAAAGTCTTTGGATTATCACTTTTTTAAGGCTCCTATTTTTTCAACCAATTCAAATCTAGTTTTCATTTTCATTA
>NW_006433378.1:17475376-17510478 GCF_000325575.1 Pteropus alecto | reverse complement strand
AAAAGCTGGCTCATGCGACTACGGAAGCTGGCAAGTCCAAAATCTCCATGACAGGCTGGCAGGCTTGAGGCCGAGGGAAGAATTCACGTTGCAGTTCAAGCCTGAAAGCCATCTTCTGGCAGACGCTCAGAAAGATCCTGTTAGAAAGTCTCTATTGCCCCCTTTGTACAGATGAGGACAATCAAACAGAGTGATCACAAAGACAGTTAGCAGTTTTACTGCAATTCCATCTTTCATCTCCCTGATTATCAAACCTCGTCAATGTCCATTAAACCATGAAGCAATTCTCCAGTGATTTCTAAAATCTTCTGAAGAGGAAAATATAAGCAAATAACTTTCACAAATAGCCTTACAAAAGTAAAGCGACCATGAGCCTTTATTGTGTGTGCGTTTTCTTTGCTCCTAACCAAATGGCTGTACAGCGCAAGCTATTTCTGTCATGTAATTCCTTTGTGGAGCTTCAGAAAACAATGAAAATCAGAGGAAATTTTTTTTCTCTGAAAACAAAGAGAAAACATGTAATGAATATCTCTGTGATTTTGACTTGCAAGATGTAAAAAAAAAATAAAATAGAATTCTGACTGAGAATCTCCTCAGCTTTGCTGATATGTCCTCCGAGTCATCTTTAGATTTAGATGCTGAAAAACAACTATTCTTGATCTCTAAAAATAGTCCAGGAGGAATAATATATTAAGGCTTTGGGGCCATACAAATTTTAGCATGTCAATTACAGATTGTGGTCCCTTGGTGATAGGCAGGGATAAGGCAAAACCATTAGCAGAAGCAGTTTAAAAGTAGAAGATCAAAAAATCTCTACTTGAGCATTTTGCCCAAGGCTAGCTTTGCTTGTATTTTCCAATCTCTCACAAAATGTGAGGTTTATTTGTACCAATTTTCAATAATGGCTTTAAACCACATTGTGAAAAAGACAATTTAATCATATTCCTCAAGTCAGTCTGCCTTTCAGCCAAGTCAAAGACTTCTATATGATTTGGAGACGTGGGATGAAGCAGAATGTTTCGACTTATCTCTTACATAGGATGATTCACATCTACCTAAGACACTCTTGTCTCTTTCCTTATACCTTTTTATATTTGAGAGTTTGAGGGTTTATTCTTCCAGCCTAGTGACACTCTCTCAAAAGGCATTCACATTTCTATTGATTTGGAGGAGATACTGTGCTAGAATTAATCAATGAGCTGTAAACTTGAATTCAGACTACTAAAGCTATTGAGAACCAGAGACATCTATTTTTATTAAATGATTAGTCTCTCCAGTAAAACCTTCTCTTTGATATGAATCAGTTCTATAGTTAGAGTTGCTTCTCAGCCACTCAGCATTTGATTAAGACTAGAAATTGCAAAATAACTAAAAAAACAAGTAGGTCCAGATGAGAATAATAAAAATACGCAGCAAGCACTTGGCCGCACTCACCAACTTTCATTTATAATTTGGAAATTTGTGCTAAGAGTTAAAAACTGAAAAGATATTAACCTGAGTCCTTTCTTATTTTCAGAAACCTAAAAGAACTCATTTGCACAGCAGTTTACAGAAGGAAAGCCAGAATAGGGAGGCCACCCAGGAGATGAGTAGACAGGTTCTACATCATAATGGAAATAATGAGCTAAAAGTTAGCATTTCATCAGAGTGTAGTTATTTATTTGGTTCACCAGTATAGGATGCCTGTCACCGTGAACAAAATGCACGTGTCATCTCTCAATCACGATGTCAGAGTAATATACCCAGTAGCCTGTCACCATGCTGCTTAATGAGAGTAAAATCAGAAGGGAAACAATTTTAAGAAAGAAAGTTGAATTCCTTGGATCTACTTCACTTCTTTCTTCAATAGTTGTGTTTAAAGCTTTAGCCTGATCTCATTCAATCAACCAAATAAAATAATAATAGTGTTCAAATAATAGTGACTTTAAAGTTTAATTGATTAATTCCATTTTTTCTGTTTAAAGTAATCATGTCATAAAGCAAGTTTAATATTAATTAACAGGCAAAAAACAAAAGATGTAATCTGTAGGAGCCTTATAGTTCAATAGACTAAACTCTGAAAACGAAGATGACTAAGAAATTTCAAAAATAATATTCTATTTTAGAACGTGCAATGTAGCAGGTATTTCTCTTTAAGAAAAACTTGGCAATGTTAAATAGGGAGGCCCAGATCTGGAAAATGCCCTCTGGGATGCAACCTCACTTCCTTTTAGGTATTTTTACTACTAAAGAGGTGACGACAATCCATTTTCAAATATTTCAGGATAATTTTTAGTTTAAAAACAGAGAAAAGCTTTTACGCCTGTCACAGTGGATCCCTTCATAGCAGCAAGTACTTATTGATCAATAATGTGATGCTACATAAATGCTAGGTGTTAGGGAACAAGGCAAAGTAAGGAGGACCATGTCTCGCTCTCCAGGAGACTGGGCAGAAAAGACATGTCCTTTAGAAACTGACCCTAGGTCAAGACCTTGACAAGTGTGATGGTGGATATACTCCTAAATACATGCTCCTTAGCTTCTCATTAGAAATTTGAACAAATATGGATGAATAGTTGGATGAATAGATGATGATGATAGATGATAGATAATAGATAGATGATAGATATACAGATGATAGAAAAATAGATAGATAGATAGATGATAGTTAGATGGATGATAGATGATAGATAGAGAGATAATAGATAGATAGATAGATAGATAGATAGATAGATAGATAGATAGGCTTTCAAATATATATTGTCATTCAAAACACCTTCACGTAAGGTTGTACATATTTTTATTACAGTATCTGTTCACCATATATTTAAAATTCTTCTTTGGAAACTGACCTCCAAGCAAATTTATTAGTCTCATAACATGCTTTCTATTTACAATATAGTTTTTGACAAAAAAAAAAAAAAATTACCCAAATTAATTATTAATTTAGTTTAGCAAGCTTGGTTCCAAATGAATTTGGAACCAAATCTACTCTTGAAGAACAAAATATCTGCTTGTTGAGAATATTCGAGGAAGATGGGAAAGAAAATTCTGAAATGGGAATTTGTATACTTTTTGTTATTATTTAGGAAACAGTGTCAATGAAGTAAATGTAACACATCTCAAAATGATCACTGATTTAGAAGAGTCATTGGAGTACAAGGCTTAAAAGCACATGTAGAACCTTGGGCAAATTATTTCACATCTTGGGACTTAATTTCTTCATCAATGACATGGAAATAATTATACACACGTGTCATTTTATTTCATATGAGCATTGAATGCAGAAATATATTTCATGGTTTATGACAATGTCTCACACTTGCAAAACATTCAGTAATGTTCTTCATTATTTTTTGATAAAAGGAGCCTTGCAGTAGGTTTGTTTTTAGTTTACCCTGTTATTTTATAGCCATACTTTACATGAACCGTGTATCAAAATTTATAAATATTCAGTTATAAATTGCATGTAGTGCTCTCTCTTTTTTTACTTATATGTCTGACTTATTTAACCAAAAGCTATGTGGGGGCAGGTACCATGACTTATTAGATATGAACTGCAGGTACCCAGAATTGTGGTATTCAATATGGTCGCCACGAGTCTTGTGTGTTTACTGAGAATGTAAAAAGAGGTTGTTCCAAGGTGAAAGAAACTATAAATGTAAAATACACATGAGATTTTGAAGACTTGTTACGAAAATATAATGCAAAATATCTCATTAATTATTTTTATATTGATTACATGTTAAAATAACATTTGGAGTATATTATATTAAATAAATGTTATTGCTAAAATTAATTTTACCTGTTCTTTTTTACATTTAATGTGGCTTTTAGAAAGTTTAAACTATCTATGTGGTTTGCACTTGTGGCTCACAGGAAGTTGCTAGTAGACAGCATTGGCATAGAATGTAACAGGTATTCAAGAAGCACTTGCAAGTAAAAAGACATACTGGAAAAAAGTCTACATATTTGAATAAGATCAAGGTAGAAATTGAAGGAGAAAAGGAGAAAAAATAGATCATGCATTCAGCTTTTCAGCGGGAACTGAGTAGCTTAAGAAAAAAGAATGCGAAGTTCATATGAGTTGTTTTAAACTGTACTGGAAATGAACCTGAAATTGAATTCTGAATCATAAGTATAGGAGAACTTTTGACACAAATGTACGTGAATTAGTTAAACGTGGAAGGATGACTGCATAAATTGGCCTAGAGTCCCTTAAACAACTTTAAAAAATGGCAGTCAAGTAAATTTTGGGGGAACAAAAATTGACAAAGACAAACTGAAAAGGGTAGCAGATAATAACAATAAAATTCTGAAAAAAAAAGGGAATGAGAGACAAGTAGTAAATGAGCAATATATAAGAAAATCTCAAATATGTGATTAATATTCCAAGAGAGATAACCAAACAGAGAACAAGAAGTATATGTTATGAAGCATTTCAGAAAATATAAAGAAGCCCTTGGAAGTTAAAAATATGTTGGTAAAATGAAAAACTCAGTACAAGAGTTGGCAGATAACATTGAAGAAATCTAGGAATCAGAGCAAAAAGGCAGAGATATGAAATAAGATAAAAAAAGTTTTAAAAATTAGATGATAAATTTAGGACTTCCAGCATTGTGAAAACAGAAGTTTCAGAATGAAGAAAATGGAGAAAACAGAGAAAAAGAAATTATCAAGGAAATATATATTTTTAAAAATCATTTCAGCTCTAAAAACATGGTTTTCCTAATTCTAAGGGCTCACCAGGTATCTTACACCATTAATAAAAATTTACCCAGACCAAGGAACATAATTGTGAAATTTTAAAACAGTTGAGTCAAACAAAACAAAGTAAAACAAAACAAACAAAAAACAAGCCTTCTCTAGAATCTTCCACAGAGAAAGTTTTATGCAAGAGAAAAAAATATCTGTAGGTCATCAAATTTCTTAATAGAGCATGTAACCGGAAGACACAAAGAAATACTTTCATAATTCTTTGCAAAAGTGATCAACAAAATGTTTATACAGGCTAAATCAAATATCCAGTTTGAGTTTAAGGATAAGATCATTTAAAACATGCAAGAATTCAAAAATATTACCTTCTATAATCATGAAAATTTTCCAAGAGCATGCATTCTATTAATGAAAATAGGAAGCGGAAGAAGGAGGAAATGGGAATTCCCAGGAACATGGGAAAGAGGTCACAGGAGGGCACTTTCTATTTGGAGCACGTCAAAATGGGCTGAGGAAGTTTTTTTTTTTTTTTTTAAGATTAAATTTTTAGGATACTTATTGTGTCTAAATGTTCCATACCAAGAGGAGATTTGTATGTTTTGGACAGTATCTGGAAATAAATCAAAGATAAAAGAATAGTAAACTAAGCAAAACAAAAGCAAGAAAAATAGAAACTTCAAGGAAAGAAAAATGTTTTGCAAGAAAGGAAAAAATAATTATTGTTTATATTGCTCGATTTATGATAGATAAGGTTGAATATTGACCTGGACAAAATTGTGATATAATTATCATGGATTGATGGGGCAAATTAAAGTTTGTATGTGTGAAGTGGGCTTATGGGGTGAATAAATGTGAACAAACTAAATCTTCATTTTTCACAAGAAGAAAGTCAATTAAAAATGTCTAAGTCTTTGCATTTAAACATGCTATTTAGAGACACAGTCAGTGTTCCTCAGAGAAATAGAAACATTAGGAATGTATATGTAAAAAGATTTATTAAAAGAAATTGGCTAACATAATTGTGGAGGATGAGAAATCCCATGACCTTCCACCTTTAAGATGGAGACCCAAGAAAGCTAGGGTGTAGTCTCAGCCTAAGTCTGTAAACCTGAGAATGAGGAGTGCTGATGTTGTTGTAAGTCTTAGTTTGTGGGTAGAAGACTGACATCCAGCCTGACAGTCAGGCAGAGAATGAATTCTTCCTTTGTCCACCTTTTTGTTCTATTTGGCCTTTTAATATATTGGATGATGCCCCCCCACACACACACACACTACAGAGGGCAATCTACTTTATTCATTATATCCATTTAAATGAATATCTCATTCAGAAACAGCCTTACAGACATGCCCGGGAAGAATTTAATCAAACATCTGAGTACCATGTGACTTAATAAAGCTGACACATAAAATTAATCATCATCAATATAAAAATTATCTATGAAAAATGTTCAATACATGTACCTCTGGAACACATTAAGCATTTACTTTTTCATAACCAGTCTTGTAGAATTCTATGAGTTTTAAATAATGACTTAAATAATGTGCACGCATAAATATGATGATTTAACAGTGTGTGTGCATGCATATACAGAAACACTGAACAGTTACAGCAATAGACACAATTAAATCAGGACAAAGCCTATAGACAAAGTGCACTTCATAGTACATGCCACTGTATGCTAGATCAAGCAGTCCCAACGTGGTGACAAGAAGTCCCATCCTCAGATTTTCAGAAGAGTCATCGTTCGACTCTCAGTCTTTGGACAATGGGGTACAAAATTTTTTTTTTTAATTTCGTCTTTGCATATTTTATAACTGAATGTTTATAATTTGTTTATAAACAATTTATAACTGCAGTGGTTAGGGTTTATCCAGAAAAAGAAATGCATCTAAATAAGATTACAGTTGCAGAAAAAGTCATTCTTAAGGAAGGAATGCTGACTTGGAGTATTAAAAATAAGCTAATATTATTAAAGTGAAGGGAATATGCAGATCATAATGCTGAAGAGTGCAGAATGCAATGGCAGAGTGCATCAGCATTGCATCATAACCTAATAGTTTAAAATTTAACTTGAAACCATAGGGAACAAATAAATACTTTTAAACATGAAAAAATCATGATCAGATTTATATTTGTGAAAATATTCAAATTGTATAGTAGAGAACCAGATGGGAAAAGAGACAGATTAGAAGCAAGGAGATCAGATAAGAATCTTGGGAAGTCAGCCAGTCAAGAGGTGGCACGAGACAGAAGTCCAGCAGTGGTTGTAGGAGTGGGAGGTGAAACAAATTGGTGGCCTTCGAACGAGGTAAATTCACAACACAGTGACTGAATGAGGTCGGGGAGGAAAACAAGAGGAAGTGAGGGAGGGACCCTATTATGACAATTCATTTATGACTTCGGGAGAGTAGAAGATGATTTCATTCGCCAAGTTCTAAATTTCAGGAGCAAGAAAAGACGGCTTGAGGCTAACGATGTATTGCCCTTTGGGCATAATCTCTTATTAGAAAACCAGATAGAAATGTCCATTTAGTGAACAAATGTGGGTCTGGAGCTCAGTAGGAATACAGAAAGATAGCTATGAGAGTAATCGGCACACACATAGAAGAATTTTCGGTGACCTAAAACAAGAATCTCAGACAAACGTGGATCTTTTTAAAAGAATAAAAAGTGAAATGAAATAAAAAGACACTATATGAGTCTCGTTTAATGTAAGCAATGAACATATATGTGCAACAAAATAGAAATGAAACACTTTACCAATGACCTGCATGTTTATTTTACTTGGCAAGACATTAAATTTTCCATGCTGACAATATATTAGATAAGTTTCTTAAATAAACTCGAGACAAAGCCAAAGCATCATTATTAAATTTTCTCAAAAGATGATTTAAAAATTATTTGTACAGTTCATCAACATGTGTTCAAAGCAGGACTATATAGAGAAGCAAGGTCACGATTTGTTTGTAGCAGTCATCTAACTTAGCTTTGTGTCCTGTGCTATCTTTACTCTTAACAATTTGATACAAAATAAGAGGATTTTTCTTTTCATTCTGACCTCAAATATATTGTTTCTTTTCCAACACCGCTTCCGCAATTCCATGATACTCATTATCTACAAATAGCATCAGATTTCACAGATTTAAGAGTTCAGTCCCATTGACCTCCCATTTCAGGATGCAGTTAGCCTCCACTTTGAATGCCGATTGTAAGGCCCAGGCCTCACATACGTCTGAGGGACCAGCTATAAATCAGGGATTCCCACAAGTGACTTTCTCAGGTTCAACAGTTTGCTAGAATGACTCACAAAAGCCAGGAAAGCACATTATTGTTATAACCAGTTTATTACAAAGGATACAACTCAGGGACAGCCCAATGGAAACCCTGCATAGGGCAAGGAATGGTAGAAAGGGCGTAGGGATTCTATGCCCTCTCCAGGTGCAACCCTCTTCCAGCATTTCCATGTGCTCACCAACTCAGAAGTTCTTTAACTCCATTGTTTAGGAGTTTTTATGGAGGGTTCATTGCATAGACATGATTGATTAAATTACTGGCCGTTGGAGATTGAACTCAATATCCAACCCCTCTCCCCTTCCTGGAAGTTGGGCAGTAAGGCTAGAAATTCTCACCCTCTAATCATAAGGTCGATTCCCCTGGCAACCAGCCCCCATCCTGAAGCTGTCTAGTGGCTCATCAAGAGTCACCTCATTAGCATAGATTCATTCGTGGAGGGTAGAAAGAGGCTTCTTATGAATAACAAAAGACTCTCCTCTCACCATTATCACACTAGAAATTCCAAGGGTTATAAAAGCTCTCTGTCAGGAACTGAAGATAAATACCAAATATGTATTTCTTTTGATAGAATCCCTCACCGACTTCTCTCTGGTACATACTTCGACAACATTTTGTTACCTTAAAAAAATTCAGTACATGGATAATCTCCCTCTAGAGGAAACAATAAAAGATTTGAAAGCATTTAGAATAGTTTACAATTGTTAAAGAACAAAAATGTAGTCAAGTAAATCAATTTATGAATCAAACATGCATGCATTTAGCAAGTAGAGAGGAGCCCAGAGAAGCCCTATGAATATGAAAAGCTTATATAAGTAGAAAATGGGTAAGACAAGAAAGTTATTAGCAAAAGAAGAGAAAATATTATTTCAGGCAACGTTACCTTCCCTTAGAGGAAGGCAGGGGTCTTATTAGGCAGATTGCCTCAGCTTCCTTTGGTTCATGTGACAGATTACCTCATTGATACTGACGAGAAAATTTCAGATTCATCAATCAAGATCACATTCTTGGAGATGGTTTAAACTGCAGTTAGGTTAGGTATTAAGTCTAGTCTCTGTCATGGGCTTCAGACACCGATATTGGGGCCTGTGGTTTTCTCTTTAATGCAATCCTACATTATGTGACAAGATTTAAGCATCAATTTTATTACTTCGATTATGTAATTAAAGTTGAAGAAATAATAACAATGATAGCCATCAATTGAACACATGCTATGTGCCAGACATGTAGTGCCATATTAGTGCCTCACATACTTAGATTGTTTAATCTTCACAAACAAGCCAATAATGTAGGGATTATTTTTAGGCCCATGAGCAGATCTTTTGCTGTGTGCTCTTGGATCCATTCCCACCCGCTTCTTGCTCTGCTCTGTTTGTCAGGAGGTACTACTTCAGCTGGTTTATGCCTAGTATCAACCAATGGGAGCCCCTGGAATGAGATTGGAGGGTGAGAGAAAAGTCGAATCAAAGATAATTCTTTCTCTCTTTTCCTTAGGCAGCAACAATCTTCTTTCAAACTGCAGCTCTTGCTGAGGACACCATCTGTGCCACGCAGCAGTATCACTCATGGAATAGCCCTCTTGAGCCCAGCATTTGTAGTTGGGAAATGCCAGCTCTTTCTGTTGCCCTTCTATCTCTCAGGACCTTGGTGGCTTTCGCTTTCTGCTATTGTTAATCTCCAGGGTGCCTCAATTTATAATGTTTGACTTCTAAGCTCTTTTACTACTTGTGTAAAGCCTCTTTCTCTCTCTCTCTCTCTCTCTTACTGTCTCTCTCTCTCTCTCTCTCTCTCTCTAAAAGAGGCAAGTGATGCCAAGATGCAGATGACAAGGCAATATGACAGAAGCTTCCAAGTGACCTGAGTCACCTCCTGGATCTAGAGGATTTGAATAATATATCTTTAGAAATTTCTCTTCATGCATGAGCTCAGATGTTGGAGCTTCTGATTTCTCAGCCCCAGAGAACAATGTGGTTTAGCTGTTCCAGGTACAGTTTGTTAATGTTTTTAAGAAAGAGTTCATTTGAGGCCCAAAGAAAAAAGTATTTAGCTGAGGAATCTATACATATCTCTTGCATACAGTTTAATGTATATAGTAGACTTGAAGAAAAATTAGAAAATAGAATATGACTGTATAGAATTATACAAACCATGATGGAAAAAGAAAGAAAAAAAGTGAAAAAATCAAAAGGAGCTGTATTTTATTTTATTTTATTTTTTTTGTATTTTTTTTTAACTTTTTTTTTTTTTTATTTTTTCCCCTCCCCCTTCCTCCCTATCCTCTGGTAACCACTAGTCCATTGTCCATGTTCATGAGTCTCTGTTTGTCCTGTTCATTTGTTACTTTTAGGTTTATATCCCACATATAAGTGATATCATGTGATTTTCAACCTTTTCTGTCTTATTTCGCTTAACATAATTATCTCGAGTACCATCCATGTTGTCGCAAATGGCAGTATTTCATCTCTTCTTATGACTGAGTAATATTCCATTGTATATTGTACCACAGCTTCTTTAGCCAATCATCTATTGTAGGACACTTCAGTTGCTTCCATGTCCTGGCCACTGTGAATAATGCTGCTATGAATATCGGTGTGCAAATATCTTTTTGGATATGAATTTTCAAGTCTTTGGGGTAAATACCCAGTAGAGGGATTGCTGGATCATCTGGTAGATCAATTCTTAGTTTTTTGAGGACCCTCCATACTGTTTTCCATAGTGGCTGTACCAATCTGCAGTCTCAACCAGCGGTGTATGAGGGTTCCTTTTTCTCTGCATCCTCTCCAACATTTGTTATCACTTGTCCTGTTGATTATAGCTATTCTAACAGGTATGAGATGGTATCTCATTGTGGTTTTGATTTGCATTTTCCTAATAGCTAGCGATGTTGAGCATCTTTTCATATATTTCTTGGCCGTTTACTTGAAGGAGCTATATTTTAGACTCATGAACCCAACAGGCAAGCCAAAGACCCACTGGGAATTTTTTAGAGCTTTAATACAAAAGTTATAAAAGCATGAAATTATAAAAACTAGCTTTCTTCTTTCTTCCTCAAATTTATGATTTATGCCAGTCCCAAGGGAAGGGTTCAGTGTACAGCCCCTCCATATTACCATGTGGACAGTGAACCCAGGGGAAGGCTGAGAGCATCTATTCTCTTGACATGATATGCCATTGAAGGTGGAAAAAGTTTAGGCCATCTGGTCCAAAGCCATCACATTACAGCTGAGATGATCTAAAGAACTGATGCTCTTGCCAAAATGTTCATAGCCAGTTTATGACAGAGGCAGGCAAAAGACCCAGTGTCATTAACCTATGTGCTCCTTTGTCTATTTTCAATCCTGAAATAGGTTTCAGGTATGTGAAAAACTGCCAGCATTTCAAATAACTTTATTTATAAACTAATCTCTGGAAATATCACTCAATGCATATATCCGGTAAAATGGAAATGGTCAAAACTACGATGTCCTCTGGGATAGGATGAATATAAATACAATAATAGAACAAAGCATTGCCTTAAATGCAAAAACATGATTATCCCTCTTTGTTGCAGTGTTTACTGATCTAATTTTTTTTATAGAATGATCTATTCTTTGTTAATTCTAAAATTAAAGGCAGAAGAATTATTGCCTTCATTTGGTTTCTAAACAAATAGGAGCAAAAAGATTAAAATAATTCATTACAAAAGACAGTTTATTTTCTTCTTGGCAAATGCATTCTGTAACTTTTGCCGCCATATCTCTGGCACTTTTTTCCATTCCAGGCTCCATGGACCTTGATTGCTGCTAAGTTGCCCCAAGAATAGAATTTCCTTCATGTCAATCCAACTGTACTTGGCTCCTATTTCTGGCATTGATTCCTGGAACACAATGAAACTGGACCTTCTTGAAGACATCTGACACTGAGAATAAAATCTGATACCTTTGGGTTAGCATTTATCCAAACTGTTGGGACCTGACAACTGGTCACTAGTACAGGAGGGTGGAGGTGAAGATTTCTGTTTCTCATACCTATCTCAGACCTGGCACCTATATAGAATACTGAATTTAGTTGAGCTTCACTCAAACTTGAATAATACGTGACCCAGCAAAATGAACTTATATGTCTGTTTAAGGTGAATATCCTAGGCATAAGTTTATAATTTTGACTTCTGGGAAATGCAGCCATTTTTCCTTAAGTCACCTAATTGCTGCCACCTATATAAGTAACAGTATTATAAGCGATCCACATCCACTAGAAAAAGAAACCTTCTGAGGTCCTTGATGATACGGTTGAACTTCCAAAACAATCTTAAGCTCCGCCACCTCTGGACTTCTTAGTAATCAAATAATAACTGTCCTTTTACTTTCAATCATTGTCGTTATTACTTAGTTTTACTTTCAGCTGAAAATACTTTTAATTGACACAGGGTATAAGTTATAAATAAATGCAATATAATTCTTGGATTTTATATTTATAAATAATTATTTTAAATTTAAAATTTTAAAAATAACATATATCATTGTTATTTTATGGCATAGATTTAATTGAGCAATAATTTACATAATAACGAGTAGTAATTTCTCTTTTCTAACTTTTAAAGTTGTTAGTCTTCATGTCCATGATGTAAAAATTAGAGTTAAAATATTTTAGTAAGAAAGACATTAAGATGGCAGAGTAATAGAATTTATTGAAAAAACTGGAATCGTGGTGCCTACTGACTAATTTATTTCTTTATGGTACTTTCTACCCATAATCAAGTAATCTCTACCCAAACTATCAATGAAGAGTAAAGTAGAATATAATGTTCTCAGGCATGCAAATAATCTAAAAACTTACTCTCATTTATAGCTTCCTAAGAAGTTACTTGAGAATGTATCCTAACAAATAAGGCGGTAAACCAAGAAAAAGAAAGACATAGGATGCAAAAACCAGTGGATCTGAACCGGAATAGCAATTAAAGGGAACCCTAACATCAGCAGAAGAGCTGAACTGAAAAGGCAACCATAGCAGATGAGGGCAAAGAAGAAAAAAGAAAAATGAAGTTATCTGAAAAACAGAGGACTCTCTGTAATGCAGTGCATAAGAAAAATATGATGTAGAAAAATAAAGCAATTAAAAAATTAGAAATTCATAGAAAAACATATTTAAACATTTGCACACAAATGTAAAGTCTCAAATGTGAAGTAAATTAAAACATTAAATTGTTTCAAGTAATTAATGAACTGTACAAAAAGAGCATGTATTTGACTTTGACCTGAAAACATTTTTTTTAAAGTGACTCAGGATTACTGAGAGTGAACCTACATATAAAGAATTATATGCAATGTCAGAAAATACTTGGACTATTAAAAGTCAGAAAGGCCCTCTAAACTCTTTAAGTTACAAAATACAATCTTAATTCAGACGTTAGAATATCTTAATGTCAGTAACCATCATTATCATTTCTTTCTGATGAAAACTTCCTCTCCAGCAGTGCCAGCCAATAGTTGGTGCTGCCTGTAGACATGAACCTGCCTGGGAAGGTGAGATTCTTTTTTCTTTCTCATTCACTTCTTTTTCTACTCCCTGTTTCATTACTGAAGCCTCTGGAGCTGGAGCATTAGACGATCCAAGGTAAAGGGAGAGTCAGAAAATTCTTTCCTTGGCTGGTATGATTGTAAGTTATCTTCACGCTCTCTAGGTTTGGCAGATGTTTAAAGCTTACTCTATCTCGTGAACACTTTTGTGAATTCTTTGGAGGCTCCCTTGCTGGGCTCGTCCAATTATAACTTCTCTGACATCAGCGGCACTGATCGCATCTCAGCTCTAGTTGTACAGAAGTCTGCTCCACACTGAACTCTCTCTCTGTTGGAGGAGATCCTCTGGCAGGAAGGACGGCAGCTTCAGGCTGGCTTGGTCTCCACTTGGAACACAGTTAGTTAATGGAAAACACTCATTTACCCTTAGCCCTGCTCCCAGAAAACACTGTAAATTCTCCCCAAGACCATTACTGGCTCTTAATTTTTTTTCAAGAAAACACCAGGCATGGATGCTTCATGTCCTCCAGCTTTACACCCACCAGGCTCTCTGAGAAACACTTGAAAACTTTCTTACTACACTTGACCTAGGCGATGGAGACTTGGACTTTCACTTCCGTGAATCAGGTGGCATCGCAGCTACTCCACGGCTCTGTCGACAGAACCTCTTTATAAAATCTACAAATCAATGCACCAAATCTGGACATTTTCACACCAGGAGTTTAAGGGATTGATTGGTTTCGGTTGCCAGACAGATTGTAAATATTAACAACCTTAAGAATAAGAAAGTAAAAGTTTGGAAAATAGAATATGGTATGAAGAAGAGAGGCAAATGCAGTCAAAAATAGAGAAAATAATACTCTTATCTTAAAATGAGATGTAGAAAGTAAAAGAAATATAGGCTTATAGTAATTACAAAGCTAACCACTTGAGAAACAGAAACTAATAATATAGTTATCAAAATTCAGAGGAAAAGATGCAAGATGATTAAGGTTACTGAACTAAATCATCATCATTCATACTGGGAAGCCAGTAGATTGTGTCTAACATGAAGAAACTAAGCAATAGATATAAAATCACTTTGGGAAATAAGAGTAGAAACCATTAAAGAGGCTTCCCTTGTCTCATGAGGCTGCTAATTGATTGGGACAGGGAAGAGCCTGCCACCCTTATGCAAACTCCTCTGTGTTATTGGATGACTTCACACGCACATGTATTCATTTGATAAAGCATAAATTTTTAAAACAACAGCCATAAGTACTTGCTGAATAAATTAATAAAATTTATTTTCTTATGTGATTACAGTTGTATAAAATAATCTAAACAAATGAGAGAAATCTCATAATTATGAATCAAAAAGTAAAAAGAGACCACCTACCCAAAGAGGGTTACAATGGTTATTTTACTTATATGTAAAAATCTATTCAAACATATCAGAAAAAGACTCACAATCCCACAGTGGACTAGGTAAAAATATATATATGAATAATACATTTAGACAAAAATATATGTGAGAATTCCACAGATTCATTACATGTATTATTCTAACAATATCATATCTTCGTATTTAATTTAAAGTTGAGTCTACAGCCTTTTGGAGTCATCTAATCAAATCCTAGAGATAATTGGGAACACACAGTGATGTGGAATGTGCTAATCTAAAGTTCTTGTTGGTGGCACAACTCTGCATTCCTCATCTTCTAGAAATCCTGACAAATTGCAGGGTGATGGCCTAATGGAGGTGGGAGAATTGGGACTGCTGAAAGGAACTGGTCAAAGAAGGCACACAGGGCAGTATCTGTCATAAAAAAAGTAACAAATGCAGCTCCAAGACTTGCTGTAGACTCTGGTTCTCCAATTGAAGATCTCTTTTTAAAAAGTATTGAACTATGCTTTCTCGGAAAACAAAAATATTACATTGTTTCTGTATTCCCTGCCCTTTCTAACCAACACTCCACTTCAACTCATTGTTTTTTGTTTGTTTGTTTGTTTTTTGATAAAGTAGATAGAAATGATGATTGTGAGGGACAGAGTAGGAATATAGTCATCTGACAAAAACATGTGTCTTACCCTAAACATGGAAGAAAATGGGAGTGTGCAAACAATCTCACAGTATTGGCAATAATATTTGCGAGGTTGCTACCCTCCCAGTAGAAAGTGAAAACAGGAAGTCCCCCAGCTCACCACACACAAGTCACAAGCCTACCTGTCACATGATCATTTCTGGTTCTTACAACAGCCAAACAAAAGCAGAATCCATGAGGAAGTTGACCATCCGTCCTCACAGCATTGTCCAAGAGCACTTTGTCTTTATCTTAGAATCAATACAAAATACAGATGATCTTTTGTATTCTATAAATTGATTTTTTATTAAAATTAAATTTTCCTTTTTCTCAAACCAAAACAAGTCATAAATTTAATAGTCTCTCTATTTGGGGGGGATGTGGCTGATGTTTTCGTGGAAACAAGGAAAATCTGTTTTCTACAAAAGACTGTAGAAAAAGATATGATAGAAACAATAATTTTACTCACTGAGTCCCAGGAGCTGAGCAGTCATGTGGGGAAGGGCAGTAATGAAGAATTTTCTGAAAGTGCTCCCCATTTAAGGGGCTGTCTTCCTCTTCGTTTCTTTAGTAGTGTCAACCAGTATGCTGAAGTATAAGTGTTCGAAATCACTTCATTGAATGAGATCCATGTAAAAATTACATGATTAATATAATTATATGGTTAATATCATGCAGACTTTAATATTATATTAATGCATCATCTTTATTTTATGAATATAATTATGTTAATATACAATGCATAGTTTAATATGTATAAAATTATATATAAAATTTTCTGTCAGCAGAAATCTGCTAATCAGCCCTACATCTTTGTACATAGTAATGCTTTTAGCATTCTTATTCAATGTGCAGTACTCAGTGATGTAACTATCTGGATATATGACTTACTCACGATTTTATGACTATTCTCTGGATTACTTTTAATTTAATGTGTCACAATGTAAGTGCTCTTCCCATACAGCTGGAAATTTCTTCCCAACATGGGGTGAATGTGAGAATTTCAGAGTGTTAGTTTAATGCAGTAGCCAAAGGATTAATCATGATATGATTTCACCTGAAAGGCAGCCCTGAGACATGAACTCCCAGAACAACATTGGACAAAGGTTCTAGCATGCGAGTTTTTCGTTTTCTCTGGGATAAATCAAAAGTGACTGAGCATTGTATTGAAATTTACCTCTAAACTAAATTTATCTTGGAATGGAGACAAAACAAGGATGACTTGTTTTGAAGGACATTTCCATTATATTCTGAATGTATGTAAACAATTCTTTTCAAGATGAGACTGAAAATTTATATGCCTTCTTACCTACCTCATTGAAATGGTTTGCTACTACATGGAAAATAATCCAAATGGATTAGCCCTATGGATCAAAAGAAGCCACATTATAAACTCAAGTGACAAGCAATAAGATCCCATAGAGAGCACATTTCTTAAGAGGAACTTTCAAAATCCCTTTGTTCTAGGTTTATCAGCACAGGGAGCTTAATTTCATGAAGCACTAGAAAAGAGGAAAATTATGGCACACTCTGCTAAGTTCAGATCTCTTAATCCTTCTAAATTGCTCTGTCTTCTTTAGAAAGATCTGCTTACAACCCTCATCGTGCAAGTGTAAACACAAGAGCTCTCAGATTTTTCTTTGTGCTTCGGATCTGCCAGACATCATTCATGTCTCATTTTACAGGCAAACCCTTAGTATTACCACAAGCTTCTTAAAAAAAAAAAAAAAAAAAAAAAAAAAACCCCAAACGACAAAAAAAAAAAAAAACCCCTAACGCAAGGCGCATGTACCAATCTTCGCATGTCTGGGTTTCCCTATAAGGGCATTGCGTTTTATTTCCATCACAATTCTTGTTTATAGCTCACTGAATTTATTGCCATCCTCTTAAACATCTGCAGTCATCATTTTCTTCCCTTTTCTAGGGAAAAGTGCAGCCCTCTCTATAGGACATAAAACAGGTACTTTCTCCCAGTAAACCTTAAAGGGAGATGTTCTTTTCTGTGTTTGTACCACTGAAATAAGTAAAACAAAGACTCCAGTGCTGTCAAGAGAATTAGGATGCGGGACTTGGCACTAGAACTTCAATATTTCTGGAAGTTTCCATTAGCTGCAAGTCAGGAAAACAGGGTTCTAAACCCACAACTTTCATTCATTCACTGTGTGGCTAACAATAAATCTCTTCATTTTCTTTGTCCTTCATAGAAACACAGAATTTGAAAGCCAGGAGGGACCATAGGCTTTCATCCAAAACAACATTCTTGTTTTAGGCAGAGGGTCCCATATCCCAAACCACTCATTCACCCTCCCACAGGGAAGAGCTGGAACTTCTCGCCTGATCTTCTAATTTCACAGTACACTTCCTGTTCTTTCTACTATGCTGTGACCCAGTTTCCTTAGCCAAGGCTTAATGATAGGGTTCCTATTACAAATGCATCATAAGGATCACACAAAATATTTGACCTGGAAGTATATTAAGAAATATTAAGTGTAACCTAACTGTAAGCTGTTGGAAATTTTAAACATAACAATGGCTATAAAATTCAAGTTCAAATGCTCTCTTTAGTCACATTCCCATCTTTATAATAATGCATTGTTATCAAGAAAGAGATCATCTTTCCTGTTTCCATCGCTGAAAAAAAATACGTAATACATACATAAATATATAGACATACATGCATATACATGATATGTATAATGTATATATTATATATATATGGAATTGCTGTGAACTGAAATATGTTCTCCTCCCAGAATGTATATGTTAAAGTCCTAACTACCCCTGAGGTGACTGTATTTGGAGAACAGGTCTTTAAGGTAATTAAGGTTAACTATAGTCATAAGTGTAGGGCCCTAAATCAAATAAGACTGGTAATCTTATAAAAGGAAGATTCTCTTTCTCTCCTTCTATCTCGGTCTCTCTCTCTGTCTCTCTCTCTCCACATTTGTGCACTATGAAGAGGCTATGTAAGCACACAGAGAGATAGCAACCATCTGCAAACCAGAAAGAGAGCTCTCACCAGAAACAGAATTAACTGAACTTTGATTTTCGACTACTAGTCTCCAGAACCATAAGAAAATAAAATTTTATTGCTTAAGCCACTCAGTCTGTAATATGTTATAGCAGCTCGAGAGGACTAATATACTACTTCAGAGTAAACAACAGACAAATATAATTTAAGAAAAAATAAACTGGAAAATACAAACCATGCTGAAAAGAATTTAGAGATATCTAAAAAGTCAGCAATAGATGTTTGTTTTTAATAGTTCTTTTTCATCACTCCCTGACACATCTGGCTTTCAAAGGTTTTCAATGTCACACTCAGCAACAATATTGAAAACAACAATTCAATCAGATTCTTATCATCATGGTAACATTTAACAGTAAAATGTGGCATGCCTTATTCCAGAGCAATAAAAAATGTTGTTGTGCTGTTATTTTTACTTCTAAAAATATAGCAGTCTGAGGGAGGAGGGGGAGGCTCATTCTTTCCTTAGTGAAAAACAAGAATATCCTTAGAGAAAAATTATCTTTTGTGAGTCGCTTCCTCCTACTAGTGAACTCTGGAGTAGTCCCTAATTGGAGCTAGTGACAAGATGCCACAATACCCAAGATCTTTTACCCAACACTAAGCATCTTAAC
The DNA here is from genome assembly GCF_000325575.1 of Pteropus alecto. Classification (NCBI taxonomy): domain Eukaryota; kingdom Metazoa; phylum Chordata; class Mammalia; order Chiroptera; family Pteropodidae; genus Pteropus; species Pteropus alecto. Next base: position 17,491,291 of record NW_006433378.1, on the reverse strand, counting down.
AGATGAAAAGGTCTAGGTAGTAATTATTTTTAAGGAGTTATTTTTCCCTTCCTCTCAAGCTTTTAGTTTCAAGTATATTTTTTTTCCCCCAAACTGCTTTCTCTTGTTCGTTGGCAGAAAATCTAAGCTCTTTTTCAAAGATTAGATTACCAGCCAGTGACTTTCTTTTGTTTAAAGAACAAGCTTTTCACTAACCCCAGCTGCTTTTCAGCACAGGAGGGGCCTTTCAGGATAAAACAAGGTACCTTAAAGCATTGGGTCCCAAGGCCTAGATATTTGCAAACTTTATAAAACTAAGCAAACTTGTAAATGGTTTTACTCTTTTAGTACTAATTTTAATCTTTCTTTCTGAAAAAATCAACAGAGGGAAAAGAGAAGACCCTCTTATCTGCCCTTATCCACACCCCCAACCAAAAAACAAACAAACAAACAAAAACAATGAATGAAATCAATAGCAGGGTTCAATAGCAATTAGTTTAAAATGCAAAAGTTCTTTACCATGTTATTTATTAAAAAATACCTAAAAATACTTTGATTGTGTGTCATATAAATTCAAAAATCTTCATATTCACACTCCTCTGATTAAACTCTTGATTATTTTCATCAGTTGAAATTATGAAGCAAAATCTAAAATCAAAAGTGAAAAAATGTTGGTAATTTAGAATCTCCTTGGTACTTTTTGCCATGTGTTTATTGCAACCACAAAAATGTTAAAGAATATTTTCCTTAATATCAGGAAGCACCTATTATTAAGCTAATAACATTCCTTCTATAATGTTTATTGCTTTGCTTGGAGTTGATTTGAAAGAGAACCATAGACCACTAAGAAAAAATAAAAGAGGAAATATGGTATTCATATTAATTTCCTTTGCCCAATTCTAATAGAAAATTTTCTTTCAAAGTCCTATCACAGAAAAACGGATGCTTGCTACAGTAGGGTTCCTTGATCCCAGGACTGCATGACTCTTGGTTCCCTCAGCTTCTGCTGACCCACCCCAGTCACAGAACCATCCCTTTGCCCTCACCTCAACATCTTATCTTTGCTTCCTTCCCCCCCAAAAAACTAAGGCCTATCCACTCTGCATTTCTCTTTTATTATCTTTTCCTAAACCATCGCCCATGGTAAGTTGATCTTCCAACTCTATATCTTTTTGGCCAACCCTTTTACTCAATCTCACCTCTCTTCCCCTCCTCAGGATCTATCTTTCAATTCCAGTGCTTTTTCTCACACTCAGTTTCTCTCTAGATTAGTATATGATGATAGATAGATAGATAGATAAGAGAGAGAGAGAGACAGAGAGACAGAGAGAGACAGAGAGAGAGAGAGAGATCTCAGACCCATAACTGTCTCAGATCATCAGTTCCAAACTTTAATCCATTTTCAACCACACCCGTGGCAAGACTTTCTCTCATTCTTTCAAGCTCTCTCTTTTCTTTTCCTGAAGTATGGAAACACCATGCTATCTGCTCTACCTGTTCACTCTGGTCGTACTTGCTGATTTTCTTGGTCCCTTGGAGCCAGGGACATGTCTCTCTCTTCTTCTTTGGTATTCCTAGATTCTTCCTTTTATTTTTGGGACACCTTTCCTTTTTATTTGTCCAAGACCATGGTCTTTTCTAAATATTCACTGTATTTTCTCATGAATTGATTTTCTTTTAAAACAATGACTCAAAGCTAAAAATAATGTCATTTAAAGAAAGCTACAAATATCAGGACAAGTTCTCTAATGGGAAGGTACAAATTTAATTGTACAAAGTCTGAGACATACCAGCATGATGAAAATATTGAACTTGGAATCACAGGACATTGCTCTCATAAAGGATTAGTTTGACCACATGTTTGCTGGTTGAACTTAGAAAATTTAATTACCTTTCCTGAGTGTGGTCAGTTGTTTATGGACAACAAAGCTTCACTAACCCCAGCTACTTCTATGTCTCCCATGAATCCCAGAGAAGAGGCCTGGTACTATATTTTCCAGAATCCCCTTCTCACTGTGATTCCTGGTTTCTATATGACAGTGACAAGTACTCATAGTACATTGTTTGAGGATAGTGTTTGGGGAGATTTCGATTTGGTTATAAGGCCGATATACATAGGAGCTGTCTGCCTCATAGACAGTGGTCTGTTCTAAGCTCTGGTTAGAACTCAACAGCCCACTGGGCATGAAAACTGGTCACTAACTAATGTCAGGTTTATATCTATTTCTACATGGAAAGAAGGGGATCAGTTGCCTACCACCTTGAATTTAAGAGGAGTCATATGACTAGTTATGACCAATGAGTATGGATAGAAGTGATTTATAAGAGAAGGTCCAGTGGGCTTTTTTTTTTCCTACCACAATCAGTAATGTGCCTGAGTAAGAATGACAACCTCTCTGATGATTTAGTGTGAGTGAGCAATAAACCTTTTGTTTTATTTTTTCATTTTTCCAGTTTCACTGAGGTAAAATTGACTAATAATAATTAAATATTTAGAGTGTACAATGTGATGATTTAGTACAAGTATACATTGTGAAATTATTACCACAATCAAGTTAATTAACACATCCATCACCTCATGTAGTCATCTTTTGTGTGTACATGTTATGAAAACTTAAAATCTATTCTTTCAGAAAATTGCAAGTATATAGTAGAGTATTATTGACTATAGCCACTGTGCTATACTTTAGATTTCCAAAATTTATAACTGAAAGTTTTAAGGGAAAATTATTTCTAATGTAGAATCATCTAGCCAGCTTAACTCTCAATCAAAAATAAAGGCAAACAAAGACAATTTTGGAAAAACAAGATCTTGAAAAACTAACTTCCCCTATGCACAGTTTTCACAAATCTAAGAGCATGCATTTCGCTAGTCAAGAAAGGAAACCCAGAAGAAAAAGAAAAGGACTCCAAGAAGCAGAAGAGTCAACAAAACACACGAAAAAGTAGAAAAGTTCTAAGACCGCAGTGATAAACCCCAAGATAACAACTCAAAAAGCCCAAAGGCAGGTCATCCAGATTGGAGCAGGGAGAGAGCAGGCTCCAGGAAATCAACCTATTAATAAAGTTTTATTTTTTCTCAGATATTTTTGAACACGTTATTGGGGGATTTAGACTTTTAGAATAAGAATTTGGGAATAAATTACTGACAGCCACGTGCAAAACAAGACAAAGAAAAAAATCAAGAAAATTAAAGAAAAATTTTTAAAAAGAAAATATAACCATGACTCACTTGAAAAAAACATTAGTATAAACATACATTATAATATTTTTTTTACTTCTCAAATTATGATATAATTGTGGGAAATTGAAGGGGAGATGTAGATGTATGTATTTGGAAGACAGAGTGTGTTTATGAGAGCTATGTTTCAAATTAGGGATTCAGTAATACTACCTTAATAAAAACTCAAGGAATAGTAGTGTACATGTGTTATGCAGAAAAATGGAGGACAATAGTAGAAGAAAAATCTAAAAGCTTAGAAAATGTCTATCTCCTGGGAATGAGAATCAATTTTGTAGCAGATAAATTTTTTTCATAACTTTTAGAACTTAGTTTAGTTATAAACAGAGAACAATTTGACTTTTGACTCTATGCACATTTTTTATTAAAAAAAAACACATTAAAAGTGTACGTGTGTGTGTGTGTGTGTGTGTGTGTGTGTGTGTGTGTGTGTATACACACACATGTATATTTAAAGGCCCTGAGATGGAGTGGAACATGGAATGTTTTCAGCATGAAGAGAAGCCCACAGGGGAGGTAGTCAACAGGGAGAAGAATAATGTAAGAGTGGGAGAGGGCTAGAGATACAGAATTGGATCAGGACATGAAGTATCTTGAAGGGCATGATAAAGATTTAAAAATCTGCCTTAACAGTAATGAAATGACCATCTAAGTTCACAAAAAAGTATAAATTTTTAATTATTTTAACCAGTAAAGATATTTGTCAATGATCTAAGAAAAATCTCCAAAATAAATAAAACTTACATGTTCTTTAAGAGAGTTTCTGAGATTTTTTTTTGTCTGGGCCTCAGAACTCACTAATCAAAAAAAGATGAAGAGTGTTGAAACTGTAGGATCCTAATTTCTATTCATATTTAATATTTTGTCTAGTGTAAGTTGACCCAGTAAACATGTTCATGAAAAATGAGAACTGAATAAAGTGTCTCTTTCTACATCTGCCGACCAATGGAAATTATTTTTGAGAGAAATAAGTAACACTTTTTTCAGGAAGTGAATATTACCTGCAAATTTTGATTACCACTTTAACTATGCATCAGCCCAAACATTTATAATTTGATTGATTTAAATTTTGATTCCTTGTTTTCAAAATAGTCTCTGAGTATCCTGGAACTGACATAAAGATATCTAGGCTTATCTCATGATGTTTCCAATGAGGTCCAGATCAGAAAAGTGACTTACTGAAGGCTATATGTCTAGTTAGTGGCAAAACACGAACCTGATTCTTTTTCTTAATTCAGATATATTTCCACTACATCAACTGAAAACTATTTTATTTACCAGGCAATATAGTAATGCTGTTTGAAGCCCCCTAATTTTTCACAGTTATATAACAATGTGTGAACCCTGGAGTGAAGAATATTTATTGATTTTATAATATTTTTAAAAATTATAAAACTGAAAATCATAAAGATAAACATAACTGAAAATCATAAACATCACATAACTGTACAGTAACTTACATGTCAACCACTAGTTACAGCATACTTTTACAGTGTTGTATAGTTAGTTACATGTAAATGATATTAAATAAATTACATGATAATATGTTTATTATTATATAGATTAGGCCTATGAAAAACACAAAACAATCCTGATTCTGCTGTGTAAGTAGATAAAAAAAAGAGTTTTCAAAACTGATACTAGAAAAAATATTCATGTCTACACAATATATACACATATATACACCCCATATACAATTTTTTTAGACTGTGAATATAGAAAAAAATAACCTAATTCAAGTATTAAACTGTGTCTGTATAAAAATTTTAGGTAATTAAAAGTCATTAAGTTTGCTTTTCCTTGTCCTCATTACCTGGGTTCTCATTTCTAAACTAGGTTATTGGGCATGTAAACTCAATGATTTCCTGATTTCTAAGGTCCCTTATGGCTCTAAATTCCCATAATTATATTATAATACTTCTTTTCTGAAGATTAATTCTTATGAGAAAAAATATTTTGCCGAAATCCTATAGGGGACCCAGGGGTGTTTTGGGTCAAACACTCCCCATGTGTATTGTCTTTGATGTCCTGAGTTCCTTCCTCTTTAATGCCTCATGCATGTACTGATGTCAGGGCTTTGACTGTGGATCATAAGCTGCAACCACCACAGATTTTCCAGCTGTTGACATATTAGGCAAATGCATATTTTTCTGGAAGCAGTTACTGCTGTGGGAAGAGAAGTCTTGGAAGCACATTCCAATTGTAGCTTGATTTAATTGAGGTAGTAAACATCTTGGGAACAATGGTTGACATTGGCCAGGCTCCACCATAAGGAGGTGCACGGAGTCACAAGAGAACTAGAGGGGAAGTACAGAATATAAGGCAAAACACATGAAGCAGTGAGAGGAGGAGAAGGGAGAGAGGATGCCAAGAAATCTAGACACATAAACAAATGAGTAATGCTTTACATTGGTTGTTCAGATCGTGTGGGCGTGTGTGTGTGTACGCACGCTCATCCATTAAATAAAAGATTCTGCAAGTTATTCTCATTGAGTTTTTAGAAAGAAAGATACTTTCACATTATTTTAAGGTGTTTATTTTTCAGCCAACTTTATAAAGGATTAATTTACACAATGTACAAATTACAAAAGCATTTACACAATTAAACCATAATACTTTCACCAAGGTAATCTCATTGCCTTTCTTTAGTGTATGTGAGTTTTTGTATTCCATTGGCGATTCCTTCGCTCCCAAGGCAGCAATAAAGTGATCAAGAAGCTAAAAAGTGTTACATTTTTTTCACTCATTTAATGTCTATATTTTTCCTTCACCAATAATCTTTGACAAGTTAACATATTTGAACATTATGAGTCTAGTTATTTTTTCTAATTCTCTGCTTTCATAAACCCCAGTATATATTAACATTCTTTACACATTCTTAAAATCAGTGTTAGCAAAATTCTATTTTTTTCTTTTATATCAAACTATTCAACAGTTCACATAAAGAGTTTGAAAGTTGTTCTGTCCTATGTATTCAAACTTCCCCAATTTTTCATGTTCTATCTTCCTGTGTTTCTAAATTTATAAATACTTCAACTAACAGATGGCAAATGAAAGCACCAATGGGCACAGAAATCAATCCAATGCTTTTAAGCATGAAACGTCCCTGAGGCAAGAAGTAGAAGAAAAAAGAAAAGAAACTCAGATATTCTCAAAGGGAAGAAAGGACTGACTGTCTTTTCTTGTAGTTTGGAGAACTATTCAACAAATTGGGCAAATAAAATTGAGCAACGGAGAATGAATTCATTTTATAGTTTGAATCATGTTAATAAATCACATTGAAAGTGGTACTTGGCTTTTAGGTACCCAATATGGGAAAAAGTAAGTAATGGGCTCACATCTTGGATGCTATTAAGTTTCACTGAAGTAAGTACCAAAGCATCACTCTACTTTTAAGAATTTCTATGATTTTTTTTATTAAAGCCTTTCAGGCTCTGGGTTTTTAATACTTTTGGTATGATGATTACTTAGTCTGTGGAGTTTTCACAACTATTAAAGAAAATGTGGTAGAATAAACCTAAAATATGACCACGTTCTGATTTTTTTCCTCAAAATTCATTTATATCCCTGATGACTCGCTCCTTAATATATGACTATGAAGATATTAAAATAAAGCATTTTATATCGACGTAATTTAATTACATTGAGTTTTTCAGTCTGAACATAATGGCTGGTAAAGGAGAAAAATATGATGTGTTCCTTTATCAGCTAAGAATCAAATTTTGAGAGATTTTAAAATTTAATTGTAATATACATTTTATACAAAAAAATTAAAATTTTAAATTTTTTTCACAATGTAAAATTGAAGGAAAAAAATAAAACTATACCAAAAATAACCTATAAGGTTCTATAATGACATTAAAGCTCTAGTAACTGACATTCATTTTGACTTGCTCTTTGTTGTAACTTTTTTGCTTTTTATACTAAATACTATTCGAACTTTTTTTCTATTGAGATTGCATTCTCTAAAACTACAAATAAATTTTGACAACAAATGCATTAACTTAGAATGTTAAATATAGAGTGTTACAAACCAGCACATTTCAACATTGTTGGAATGGTACAGTGGGGACCCGTGGGCTTTATGTTGGAATCCTGGCTTTACCAGGACAGTAAGAGAGGCAAATTGAAAACAAACAAACAAAGAAAAAGAAGCACCCCAATAATTAAAATTATATGACATTAGAAAAATGTCTGAACCTAACACAAGTTTAAAGTTAGGGATTGGGGTGAGCTTTAACAGAGGTTCAGGAAAGACGAAAGGATGACAAGAGACCAGCCAGGAGAAGAGAGAGCACGAAAACATGCCCGCAGAGAGATCATCATGAACGAAAGCCTCAAGTGGGCAAGAGCTTCCTTCGCTCCAAGAGCTAAAAGAAGCTCAGTTTGTCTAAAGCTCTATAAGTAGAAAAGAAGCACAGGAGAGAAAAGAGCTGCAGGCAGTGGACTGTTTATCGCATTATTAGCTAGAGGGATTTTTGTATTGAAAGTGATTAAAGGGTTTTAAGAAAAGGAATATGTGTTAGTTATCTATTTCTGTGTCACAAATGCCCTAAAACTTAGAGGCTCAGACATTTATCATCTCACAATTTCTATATGTCAGGAATGCAGGCACAGTTTACCTGGGACTTCTGGTTCAGGGTATCTATCACATAGGACTGCAATCAAAGTGTTGGCTGAGAATATAGGCATCTCAAGGCTTGATAGGGAAAAATCCATTTCTAATCTCACTTATGTGGTTGTTGGCAGAATTCAGTTTCATGGGGACTGTCAAACTGTGGGCCTCAGGTCCTTACTGGTTGTTGGCTGGAGGCTACCCCTCACTTCCTTGTCCCATAGGCCTCTACATAAGGCAATTCATAGCATGGCAGCTCACTTCATTAGGGAGTAATTGAGAAGAGCCAGAGCAAGCAAGCACGCAAGATAGAAGTCACAGTCTTTTATAACCTAAGATCAGAAGTGACATTCCATGACTTTTGTCATATTGTACTAATTAGATGTCAACATGGTCATCCAACTCTCAGGAAGAGAGAATTGCACAATGGTATAAATATGAGGAGATGAAGATGATTGTGGGTTATCTTAGTAGGCTGCCTACTACAAATATAATGATTTTATAATTTTGGAAGGTTACTAGTTACGAGAAGAATGGATTCATAGAAATCAAAAGTGGAGATAGGCAGATCATTTAAGTACAACATACAGAATTTGCTAATGGCTTAGACGTGAAGAGTTAGACAAGAGAGGATTCAAGAATTTATGGCTTTATTAACTGAGCTGATGTCATACTTTTGAATGGAGAATATAAATATAAAAAGTAGAAGTCAATTAGCAAATTGTTCATGAAAAATCAAAATACATGTTTAAAAATGTTCATTGAACACAATATATTGCCTAGTTTAAAATATACTAGATTATTTCTCAATTCGATTTTATCTAAAAACTTTAAAACTTTATAAACAATATAAAGATATATGTGACTTTGCCTGCAATTAAACTTTTATTCTATGTGGCACCACTGAGAGAGTTAAAAACAAACATAAATTACAGGAAAACAGGTTTTGGATTAACAAAAGAGTTTTCTAATAACTTAATAGAAGTCTATAAAATGTGATCAACTGCCTCATATAATATTGACCTTCCTATCTCTATAGGTGTTAAAAGAACATTTAGAAAACCACAGATTAGAGGAATTCTATGTCAAGTGGAAGCTGAATTAATTTATCTCTAAAGATTCTCAAATCTTCTGTTCAACAATTCCATATTATGCGGAATTATAATAAAATCATTAAATTATTATGTAAATGGAATATCTTTTACTTTGTTTAAGTCACTTCACATTCATAAATTCTTTACATATGAACATGTTGTATGTTCTGCTCAGTCACAGATCTTGACTATAAATGAAAAAGTAAAATAACACATGATTTTCAGTCCAATTTTCCTTTATGATGCATCTTATGTGATAGAGAAGTACATTATAATAGGCCTCACGATATTTATACACATGCACATCACTGTGCTCCATAGTCACTGAGAAAACTGCTAGCAATTCTACCATCAAACAAATACATTTTAGGCCAGCGAGCCTTTCCACATCAAGTTCAATTGTAAAATATTACTGAGGAATGGTAAGGCCATTTCCCAGAATGTCATAGGTATAAAAGTCCCAAACGTCTGCGCTTATGCAATTTGAGAAGGTGAGAAATTTGACACGAGGAATGGAATGCATTAGCACCATATCTAGATGCTCATACATCCTCATCTTCTAAACGTGAAAGAACAAGAACGCACTGCATCTACAACATATTTCTTTATTTTTTTTGTATGTAATTACGATTCACTTAATGTCTTCTTTTTGTGCTAATGTTTGAATTAAAGCATAATATACATAAGTTGATGTTGAAATATAACAACATATGTCTTGATTGTGATTGCTTTGCATTTATTATTTTAGGACTATAGTTGACATATTTACATAATGGGTGTCACAGCTTAGGAAAATATCACATCATTCATTTATCCATTTTTTTCACTTCTCTTCACCATTTTTATATTATAAATATCTGTATAGATATATTTTACATCTTTCATTCGATTTATTCATAGGCATCAGATTTTTTTTGATACTATTGTAAATGATATTGTAAACATAACCAATATACTCCAGAAACAACCTGGTACAAATTCACAGCACTTAATCCACCAATGTCACTACTATTATAATTTCTAACATCATCAAATACTTTTGGAGGGAAGGAGAACTCTATATAAATGGTATCATAGAGTATAGCATATATTCTGTCAAGACTGACTTCTCACAATCAAATTATAAAGCAATTTATTCATGTTATAGTCAGAAAAATGGCCTTCAATTTTGGATGGAAGCTTTATTAATTTACCTTTCACATTTGGATCTTCAATCCATCTGGAATTAGTTTTTATATATGGTGTGAGATGTGAGAAAAAGTTTAACTCAATTTTTCTTCCATTTGGATATCCAATAGACCTGGCATCATCTCCAAAAACGTAAAGGTTTACTTTTTTTTCCCATAGAAACACCCAATTTATCCAGTATTATATACTGAAAATAAGAACTATTTTCCACTACATTTCAGTGGCACTTTTGTTATAAACGATGTGATTGTTTACATGCATGTGTCGTTATGAATTCTTTTTGGAGTTCCACTAGACGATTTCTGTCAATAGCTTTTGCTATAGCTTTATAATAAAACATAATACCCAGTAGTTTAAGTTCTTGATTTCAGACTTCTTTAAGATTTTCTTTACTATACTTAACTGTTTAAATTTCTGCATTCATGTTTAATCTACACACACACACACACACACACACACACACACACACACACACACACAACCTTGCCAGGATTTTGATTGGCATTGTGTTGCATCTACTATTTTGGGAGAATATAATTGATTTCTTTAAATGATGAGTCGAGTCTTCCAGTTTATAATCTTAAGACATTATGGCATTGATTTGTTCTTTTTCCTTTTTTTCAGTAATGTTTGTTTTGTAATTTTCTGTTTAAAGGTTTTGCACTTCTTTCATATGATTTATTCGTAGGTATTTGCTATGTTTGATGCTATTTTAGAGGATATTATTTGAATATTTTTCTTTTTTCTATTTGTTAATTATGCATATTACATATTATATATATTACATCAAATTGTTTAGTTATGTTTAAGTATGTTGTTTAAATTTTTAATATCCATACTGAACTTTTGTCTGCTTTATCTTTAGTTATTAAATAAAGTATATATAAATTTCAAAATATAATTATGAATATGTCTTTCTGTCTCTCCTTAATCAGTTTTGAGAATAAAGTATTCTATACACATTTAGGCCTTGCATATTTTTCTTTTGAGTATCTCCATTCATCATAATTTCCTTAAATATTCGATATTATTATAGTTTTACAGTTTCATGTTGGTTACTATTTGCACTATTCATATTTTCCTTCCATTTTCTTTCAACGCTTCTGTGTCCTTATATTAAAGATGCACCCCAAGTAAGCAGAATTGTTAGAGGAGGTCATTGAGGGGACATGGCAACTGATTGACCTTCAAAATGAACCTGGGCAATCAGAAGCTCCTCAGCCATCATCCGTCCTTGGAATGCGCATTCCACTCACCATTCCCACACTAGGAGCTGTTTCAAGAGACAGTAAGGTGTTGAGACTATCTAAACTGTGCATGAACCCCTTTAAGATTTCTATATAAACTTTTAAGATTACAGCAGGCAGATGCAGAGGTCTAATCATCTTGCAGACTCTCAAGGAAAGTATGTAAATTCTCTTGCTTATTAAAACAACCACCTATCCATCTGGAGTAGTCTCCTGTTGCTTCAGTCCCTCCTTACCCTCGTGGAGGGGCCAGGTTCAGATTTCATCTGGAGAACTCCAAGAATGTGAATCAACAAATATATATTTGGCATTCGTTTTTGTTTATTTGTTTTATTTTTAATCCAATCTTTATAATTAACATTGTCTATTAAATTTAGATTTAGTTCTACCATCTTACTATTTGTTTTCTAATTTGTGTCTTCTTTTATTTCTTCTTGCCTTTCTAGATAAATTAAGTATTTTTTTTCATTCCTCACCCTCTATTAGCCTGTTAGTAATGTATTCTATAATTATTCTTTGTTCTTGTTGTTAAAGTTCTTTTTTAATGTGGTAAGATATACATAACATAAAATTTACCATCTTTTTAGTGTACAGTTCAGTGGCATTACATTCAGATAGTGCAGCTATCACCACCATCCATTTCCAGAACTTTTTTCATTTTCCCAAACTGAAAATCCATACCCACTAAATGGTAACTCCTCATTCTTCCCTCCACTCAACTCCATTCAGCTTTTGTCTCTATGAATTCAACTATTTTAAGTACCTCCTATAAGTGGAATTGCATGGTATTTGACCTTTTGTGACTGAATTTTACTCACCATAGTATCCTCACAGTTCATCCATGTTTTGCACGTGTGAGAATTCCCTTCCTTTTTAAGGCTGAATAATATTTAATTATATGTATATATTACATTTTGTTTATTCATTCATTCATCAATAGATACTCGGGTTACTCTGCCTTTTGACTATTGTGAATGATCCTATTATGCATACAAGTGTACGAATATCTGTTAAAGTTCCTGCTTTCCATCCTTTTGGGTAAATACCCAGAAATGGAATCTAGAATCACATGGTAACTTTATGTGGAATATTTTGAGGAATCAGCATAACATCCTCCATGGCAGCTGCACCATTTTATATGCCCACCAGCAATATACAAGGATTCTAATTTCTCCACATCTATGTCAACACTTGTTATTTGGCTACTCTTTTTGGTAATAACCATTCTAATGGATGTGAAGAGGTATATCATTGTGGTTTTGATTTACATTTCCCCGGTGATTAGTGATGTTTGAACTCTTTTCATGTGTTCACTGGCTATTTGTATATATTCTTTAGAGAAATTCTACTCTAGTACTTTGTCCAATTTTTTAATTGGGCTGTCTTCTTTTATTGTTAAATTGTATTATTATTCTACTCATTGTTATATCAGAAGTTGCAATATGCATCCTCTCTTTACCAGATTTCATATTAAATTTAAATGCTACCACTTTCTAGTAAATGTAATGACTTTATGGCAGTTCAATTCCATTTACTCTCCTCAACTTTTACATGATTTTATTGTGATGTTTAATTCTGCATTAATGTGATTTTAAAAAATCATACAAATATTATCATTATTTTTATTATTGCTTTAAGCAGTAAATTTTAATTTATATTTACCCACTAATTTGTCATTTTCCATGCTGTTCATTTCTAACTGATTTACTATGTTTTCATCAAGATAATTTTAATTCTGCACAAAAAATTGACATAATATTTCCTCAATGTGGATATAAAGCTGAAATTTTTTACTGTATGAAAATTTATCTACTTCACTGTTTTTTAGAGAATATTTATTTTGAGGAATAGTCTAGTTTGGCAGTTATATTCTTATAGCTTTTTTAAAATGGCATCTCAGTGTTTTCTGTCTTTAATTGTTTCTATTGAAAATTATATACCAGTCTTATTTCTGGTCTTTTGAAAGTAATGTATTCTTTCCCTTTGGCTGTTTTTAAGATTTTTCTCTTTGTCATGGCTTTCAATAATTTTACTATATAAGTATAGCCATTTCAAAAGATTTGCTTTGGTGTTCATAAGTTTTTAAACCCATGGTTCCAGGTCTATAATCAGTGTTGAAAAATTCTATATCATTATTTCTTAAAATATAATTTTTGCTCCATTCTCAGTTTCTTCTCTGCTGGTGACTCCAATTATATGTATGTTATAATTTTTATTTTAATCCACATTTTTGTTATGTTCTTTTCTTAGTATTAGTTATTTTATTTTTTCAGTTATAGATTTTCCATTTAATATTTTTTTAAAAAAATAGATTCAATTCTCTGGTGATATCCTCCATCTTTTTATCTATTTTGGGGGGTCTATCGATAATCTTTTTTCAATTTCATGTCTGATAACTTTTATAGCTGAAGTTATATGGTCTGTTTGGCCATCTGCTTTGATTCTCACATTTTCTCTACCTCTTTTCCCTTCAAATTTAGCGAAATATCTGGAAAAGAATGGCATAAAATATTTTAGAAAAAAAAAAGACCTGTGTTTGTAAAGAACTTTTGCAAGAGAGTCTGGATTTCTGAAAGATTGGCTCACCATTAAACAACAAACAGACAAAAATTCAAACAGGCATTTAAATAAATTAAATGTATGTAGAACTACAATAAGAAACTAAGTTACTGAGTTTAAAATCAAGCTTTTCATGGTGTTAAATAAGCAATATTCATACATGATGATAATATACACAAGAGATATATCTTTAGACATCACTATTGCATGAGGCAGAGATAAAGTCACTTCTGTTAGGGAGTCAGAAACAAGATAGAGGCCCAAGTAAAGTTATTTTCTCTGGGGCCTTAAGGAAAAAAAAAAAAAAAAAAACAGAACCAATGGGATATATATATATCTCACTGGTTCTGTTAGTATGCACACACACACACACACACACACACACACACACACACAGATCTACTGATTGATCTATCTAAAGAAATTTACTATAAAGAATTGGCTCACATGTTTATGGAGGTTGAGAAATCCAAGATCTGCAGTTAGCAAACTGGAGACCCAGGAGAGCCAATGGCATAGTTCTAATCTAAGTTTGAATCCCTGAGAACAAGAAGAGCCGATACTACAAATTCTAGTCCGAGTCCAAGGACAAAGGAAGAAATTCAACATTTCAGCTCAAAGAGAAGCAGTGAGAGAGAATTCTTTCTTACTGAGCCTTTTCTTCTATTCAGGCCTTCAACAGATAAACACTGTCATGGACATACTGGGAAATAATGTTCAATCAAATATCTGGGCCCAATCAAATTGACACATAAAATTAACCATCACACCAAGCATAATTACCAAGGTTTTGTTTATTTGGGAGGAACTGGATTTGGAAAGTACAACTCTTTAATATTTTTTTGTTTCATCATATTTTGGTTTGTTTTTATTTCACAGTGTAAAGCTGTTTGTTTTCCCTGAATAGAAGTGATGAGCACATTGATCCATAGCTCACTGTGAAGAAAGAACAAGATATCAGTTTTGCTTCTACACATCATTTATAAGATTATAACTGGCCATGAAGCAGGGCATTTCTGTGCACTGCTAATTGATTGCTACTATTTCTATTTTGCCACCAAGTTTCACGTGACCTCAGGGAAATATTTAGGTTTCTCTGCAAAACAAATTATAAAAATCTGTTTTCAAAGATCTAATTAATCGAAAAATTTACCAGAACAAATAATACAATAGCAACATTATGGTAATAGTACATCATGCTAAGATTATCTTGCCTTTGTAAAATAGCTCAAAAAAATAGGTGAATTTAATTTAAATTAGGTGAAAAAGTTAAATAAATTATTGTTTTAAATTATCCATCTCGAAATTGAAAACATTTCATATACATATAAAATACTTTAAATATATATTTATTTTTTAAATATAGATTTAAATTATATTTAAAATATATACATATATGTATATATTTAAACTTTAAAGTATTATTCTTCTACTGAAATTAAGCAAATTTACACACTTTATAATGAGGGATCTTTACATTATGAAAGAATTTATCTCTCAAGATTGTTTCTTAAAAATATATTTAAGAGGATAAAGTGTTCAATGATGAAATCACAATAAAATTTGCACATTGGAAATGACAGCTCTTGTGTAAAACATTTCTGCAAAAAATTCCAGAGGCTCTACTAAAATCTCTGGCATTTTCATAAAACCCTAGTAGATATTTTTGGTATAACATAACATTACCTCAAGGAATTCCACAAGCCGTCCCTCCCCACATCTGCTAGCAAAGTTTTTGTCAAACATAGGTCATAAAATATGACTCTGAGAGCTCCCAATCTTTCAGTCAAAACTGATGATGCAAAGTTGTCATACAATATTACAATCGTGTCCCCACGAGGGAACTGGAAGAGCATTATTTCAATTGCTTGAGAATTCCAAATGAAGAAATAAATTTAGAGAAGTCATGTGTTAGGTTCACACAAGTAGTTAGTAGCAGAACTCATCTCAAAACAATGCTATTCATTAGCTCTAATAACTTTAACACAGACA
>NW_006433378.1:17439747-17475352 GCF_000325575.1 Pteropus alecto | reverse complement strand
TATATTTTACCCTTAGCAGACTAAAATGCCCTCCAGAGAGTACATGCATCTGAGTTGTAGAAGCAAAGAATGACAATCTGTTTCCTATATCATTAATTAGATCAAGTGAAAGTGTGTCTGTGGGTGGGAGTAATTTTAAGAAGTCTAGGAAACCGCTTAAATGATGCCAGATTTCAAAATAGGCATTGGAAAATCTAGGCAAATCTAAAATGCTATGAATTTTAATTAAATTCTACAACTTCATTAATAAACTGAGCAACTTGGCACATTTTCCCCATAAACACCAGGAGATACGTTAGGGAAGAATGAAAGTGTCTACAATCGCTAACCTGCTAGCTCCAAGCAAAACCTTTAATACCCAACCTATCACATTGTACTTCTTGCCCAACCCTTCTGGATCCAAAACCCATCATTCTACTTTTTTCTTTGCAGATTTACAATGCCTCACATTGCAAAAAGACGCCAACGTCCTTCTCCAACTTTGCCTGGTTATAAATAACCTATTTTTCCTCTTAACTTCATTAAAACTACCTTTCTCACTTCTGTGAATTTCATGTAGGTATTAGAAAGAAAGTAATCTAATGAAGTAAATTCAAATATAGCATATATAGCTAAATAAAAAATATATAACTTAAAATGTTTTAATATATAAAATGTTTAAGTAATGATATAAATATAGCTAAATTAGTATATAAAATTATATAGAGTCCAGTTAAATCATTTCAGGATTAGGCGTAATTTGAAAGGAGGGCTTATCCTTAGCCCTAATGAATTTGTAATCAACAGAGAATCTGCAACCTTAAACACAGTAATAACAGGAATGGGCTGGAAATTACATATGACTGTCGTCTTGCTCTCACTACTCAGTCAGCTGAGTTGTCACCACCTGTAGCTTTGAGGTTATCTGCCTTCAGGCTAGCTTCACACCAGGGAAAGGGGAAAGCCAAATATCAGGACTAAAACCCCATTCCAACGTTTTTTTCTTTTGAAAGTCTTCGTGTTTCCCTGTGTGATCTGCTCCTGCACTGCCTCAATGCTGACGAATCATGGTTGCCTGCCTCATGCTCCTGTAGATGTTTCCTGGGAGATGATGTTCCCCAGTCCCTTTCAACTCAGTCCATGTCATTTGGAGAAGAGACTTTTGAGCAGGCTCTCTTCATGTATAGTTTGGCTTTGCCTCCAGCTTGACTGAGAAGAGTTGTCATGGTGGTGTGTCTGGTTTCTCTGCTGTAGACTTTCAAGTGCTTACAAGGAATGATAAAGATTAATTCTGTTTATAAGATGGGAGCAGCTGGGAGGGTTCACTTGATATAAGTTTCCTCTAAGGAAAGAGGTTATTAATGAAAATTGCTGATTTGAGGCTACATGTATTCCTTGAAGAGTTAAGTAATTTCACCTGCTAACCGGCCAATATGAATGTGGATAATTAAAAGCAGGCAGTTCACAAAATATCAACAACCAGTAATTTGAAGCCTATAAGAAGGGCGTTGACTTATCTTCACAATGTTTCCACCCTCTGAGTACCTTGGAGACATTAAGAAAAATTATTGGTTAATACTGATCCTTGCTCTAAAGAGCAACTTGTGTAGGTTATTCTGCCAAGAAGCTGTTGTTTTAAGCAATTCACAAAGAAGGCCAGATTGGTATGCATTCTCTCTACTTAAGTATTTCTGGTTTGAATTATTCTTTGCAACATCAGATCTGGCAGAAGAGTGGATTTACGGTGTACTGGTGTTTACATGGTAGAAGTGGGAGGCTGTTTCTAGTCCCAAGTTATACTGGGGAGTAATTAGGTACAATAAAATAGATCTCTTCAGATATAAGGCCAATGGCTTCCTCTTTAAAACACTTTTCATCAGCAAGAATGTTTTCTTTTAAATGTAATCCCTTAACAATCTCTTCTATGTGTGTAATATTTTTTCAAACTCTAGCAAAGGATATTTCAAAGAGTATATTTAAAATAGATATTCTCTTACATATGTAAAAATACATAGTTATATTTGTAATTTGACAAACCAATGTACAGAAAAAATTTTATCCTACTCTTCAGGGCAAAATTTTATTTTTAACTTTATATTTATACAATGAAGAATATTTTAAAACTTTTTATTATTCATCTTTCTCTACAAGAAAAATTTAGTGACCTACTAACGTTGTTGTACCACTCTAAGAATCTTAGTTCAAAGAAGTTTAGATCCCACCTAATTAGCAATTACTAGAAACAAAACTATTAATTAGACATTTTTTTAGGCTTGATGTTGTGATAATATCTTTTTCTGAAAATTAAGCCACTTATGTAGAACAACCAAAGAGAACCAGGTTTTGACCAGTCTCTCGAAATCTGGGTTTACAAAATCCCTAATATTGTCCTAGAACTGCCCTCTCTGATTTGAAATTTTTGCCACTTTAATATTGCCCTCTTTCTCAGAGAGAATTCAGATAAAGTGAACTACCAGCAATTTTGGAGTTCTAACTTGTCAACCTGATATTCTTATTGTTGATAAATAATTTATACTTGAAATACAGGTGTTTGAATGAGTTATGTAAGGAGTGTATTTTTTTCTCTCAGTGCTTTCTGTAGACATCAAACCACCTGAAAATTTGCATTTCAACATTTCAACATAGTATAAAAGTAAAATTTTTAATTTGCTAAGATTTTCTACCAATTTTTGATGTATTCATTATAATCATAATCTAATAACTCCACAGAAATAATGCAAGAACGTGATGAAGGCTGACATATAGGCTGAAAATTTATCAGCCATCTTATCAATACCAAAATAATTTTAATAATAATGATTAACGACTAATGGAAATATTATTAATCTAATTTCTACTGAGTTTTATAATAAATATTATACATACATTTGTATTTAATCTCCAAATAATAAAGAAAAAATAAAGTACAATTTTAGTCTATTCTCCTTTAGACTAAGAAAGAAAGTGAGCAACAGAGAAGTCATGCAATTTGACTAAGGTCTTACAGTTAGTAAGTAGGAAAGGGAATATTCTGGCCATGTTCCTCATCATTCGATTTTCTGTTCTTAAAAATAATGTTGTTTATTTCCTCAATTAATAAAGTCATCAATGATTTCCAAGTAAAGACTATATATACACATGAAATATGTAACTTTTAATCAAGCCTCTAACTAAAAGAATTGATTATGAAAGGAGAGAGAAAGAGAGTGGCTCCTAAAGAGAAAAACAAGGCAGAGAAGAGGGATAAGGAGAGTTTGGCTTATGATGAGACTCACATTTTAAGAATATTGGAGTAGAGTGGTCTCAGAGAAAAGGTATCCTGTGATTTAAGTTCTATGGCATTGGGGGTTGGGGAAGAAGGTATCTGAGGGACAGGAAACTCACAGTGAAAAATCCCTAAGGAAGCAGGAATCCTAGAGTGTTTGAGGAGCAGCAAGGAAACCAATATGGCTGAGGTAATAAACAAGGATTAGGTAGTGAAAGATAAAATTAGAAAGGTAAGGAAGGGAAAGTAGACATTTATAGGCCAGTATAAGGCATTGTTGAATTTTTGCTTTTACAATTTGCAATAAAATTTGAAGCCACTGGGAGGATTTGAAAAGAGAAATTATATGATGTAACCTATATCTCAACAATATCACTTAACGGCTGTGTTGCAAATAAGCTAGGAGGGGTGGGTGAGCGCAAAAAGAGCAGTGATTCAGCTGACACAGTTCTCCCCTTAAGAGATGTCAATTGCCTGGAAGCAGTGAAGATAGAGAGAAGGTTATTTTGAAGATGAGCTGTTGGCATTTGTAAGTAGATCGTGCCTGGAATATGGTAGAAAAAGAAGAGTCCAGGAGGTGAGATGGGTGGGGTCTAGCACATAGGTGTACAGTTTGGTGCTGGGCAGCTGTTCCCTGGATGGTTGAGGTCAATGTTCTTTTCTGATTGCTTCACTTTTCCCAATGAAAGAGATTATTACTTCAGTGTAGATCTAGAGTAAGAAGTTTTAGAAATTTAAGGAGAAAGAAGAAAATAGAAAATAATTATCTAGAAGAGTGGCAGAGTAAATGGACCTGGAGAATAGAGTTCAATTACTTGACAGCAATAAAGGGTACCTTGAAGTTAGGGATCATGAATTTAATATGAGATCAGACAGCACAGTTCTGTGTTTGATTCCAGACACATTGCGATGCAGATGCAAGTGTAAAATATTTGGAGAGTTGGATTTAGCTAGAATTGGAATTTTGCCAAAGTATTGATTATGGGAAAGAGGGACAAGGCCGTTGAAAAGTAATAATGCTTTTAGTTGACTATAAATTTAACCTTAGTAAGAAGATAAGTAAGAACATTAGGTAAAGTAACCATATAATTGATTGTCTAAACCAGGGCACTATTAATTATTATGCTGAAATAATAGATTTAAACAAAGGCTCTCATCAAACCAGAACATATGGTGACTCTAAGATTAGGGGACATTGGACAAGGAAAAGGCAATAGGATGAATGGCTTGTGAGTTCATGTAGGATCAAAGGATTGTTGGAGTCAGGGTATTGGATGGAATGAGCTAGAAATGTGAGGGATCCAAAAGTGGTACACTTAAAATTGATAGAATGGAACCTTTGCAGTTGCTGTTAACAACAAAATCATGACTGAGTGAGAGGCTGAGGTAGGAGGAGGACAAGAAGACTAAAAAGAAAATGAAAAACAGCGGCTCATCTATATAAAGGTCTAACAGATGTTGTTATTCACAAAATTATAAAAAGAGTACTTTGGAGAGAATAATATTTACCTAGGGGCTAATATCTTTAGGATATAAAAGTATTTGTCGTTGAATCAGCAGACACTTGCCCAAAGAAGAGTAAATAATGTTACAATCCAAAGACATGAAATTCAACACTAGGAGAACTTAAAAAGGATGAAATAAAAATTGTCTCAGAGCTTCAATGAAGCAAAAGAAGCAAGGGACACACACACCTACTCCATCTCTAGGCCCATAATACCAAGTTTGTTGAAGCGATACAGCTGCCGCTTGACATTACAAGAGGAGTCGTTGTGTAATCAGCAATGAGCCAGGTTTCAGAGCAAGAAAGTGAAGAAAAGTTTTATAGAAAGATTGAGAGTATAAGGAATTTGACTGTGTTATCAAAACCTGGGAAGCATAAAAATAATGCTGAGTGGAAGGGATCGAAGTAGGGAATGGTGAATGGGATAAGAAAAATAGGGTGCACTCTATGGAGAGATTAGAAACAAGAGGATGAGAGGACTGACATCTCAGAGATAAAGGACATGATGAGACTGGGCCTTTTAGTCCCAAGGCCAATAATGATGGTCAAACCTTTGCCGTTGAGAGAAGGATGTTTTCAGGCAAATGAAGCACAGTGACTGAGATGTAGAGAATGCCATCTGGGCAGACGTCCTCAGTTGGTCCGAAGGCCCCCCTTCTTACTAATGTCTGACCCCACCTCCACCCTAATATATCAATTGGCCCATGGTTTTTTTTGTTTGGTTTTTTTTTTGTTTTGGCTTAAACAATAGACATTTATTTCTCACAGTTCTGGAGGCTGCAGGGTCTCAAGATCAGAGCACCTTCATATTAGATTCTTAGTGGGGACACTCTTCCTGGTTGCCTTCTTGTTGTGTGGTCATGTGTTGGACAGAGAGCCAATTGGTCCATGTCTTCAACAAGCAATTTCATTTTTCCATAATTTTTACCAATTAATAAATTAGGGTAAAATTTATTAATGTTAATAGATGAAAAATTGATGTCCTTTCAGGTGACATTGTTATGTAAAATTAAATGTTTTTCAATTTAAAGCTTTCTATTATGTTTAAAGTCAAACGTTCTAGAAGAACACATCTCTAAGTTTATAATAATGGCTTTAGTAAAAATTATACAGAAAAGCATGATATGTTTTCATATATACTTTTTAGTAATTAAAATCGTCTATTATGTTTTATTTCATATTGTATTTTAAGAAATTTTTAAAACTCTTAGTTTTTTCAATCTAACAAAAGATTTTTAAAAATTTAACTTTCAACAACACTGTTATCTATTTAAATATTTTAGTAAATGTAATACCATTGGAAAAAAAAACATTTAATTAGCATATAGTCAAGTATTAATTAACATACACCATTGCATAACAAATTAATTTTTTAAATTAAAAACTCTACCAGTACTTAATAGTTCAAGTTACTTATTTTAGCTTATTAAAAGCTATTTAGACTAAAACCCTAACTCAAAGAGAACGCAAATATTTGGATGGCTAATAACAGCAGAGGAAAAATTCGGTTTGGATACCTCTGTTTTTTTATTTATTTGGACAAACAGAATGACAAAAATAAAGTCTGTCTGTATAAATGTATGGTTATTAACTGATCACCAGTCAGTATCCAAAACCAATGATTCTGAGTTTTCCTATGGTTTCCCCTTTTGACGTTACTGTATATTCTTTATTCTATATGTACTATATTTTTCCACCTTTGTTCTTTTCATAGATCTTACTAATAACAAAAAAATTGTTCTGCTAACACATAGTTTCAAAATTAGGGTGGTAATCTAATATCTGTTTCAGTAAAAATAAATATGAAAATAGATTGATCACAAAAATACTTGTAACTTCCGACTACATTCCAAAATACAAACTCCCTGCTCTGACTAGTTAAGTAGAGGTTATTTTGAAGTATTCAGGAATGAATAAGTTTTTTTTTTTTTTTAATTTGTGTTTTCTTACACTTTGAAGGGTAAAAAGATCTTCTCAGATGCTGTCTTAGTATGAATGCCAACAGGAATTGCTTGTGGTTGAGGCATTCCTTCCCACACAAGCCCCAAATGCTAGGGCAGCTCTCTCCATAACAGGTTAACATGTTCCTACAAATGTTCCCTTGCTCTGAATGGCCAACATGAAGTTTAAAAAGAGCCAGAATAGGATGTGGGAAAGCAACAGTACAAAAAAAAAAAGAAAAGAAAAAAGAAAAAGTCATGTAAACAGCTTCCAGTCTCCACCTAATTTCAAATGCCCAGTTCTGGTTCACTGCTCACTGCTTCTTCACTAATCTCTGATGAAGAAAAGATAGATTGAGTATCCATGGTGTTCTTTCAAGGAATTATGGAAAAGTTCCCTCCTCAACCATGGACATGTGCTTTAATGTTTTATGTATATTGTACAGATATGTCATCAAAGACCCAGCTACATCAAGGAAAATGAATTTTGTTCTAGACATTCCCTATGAAGCCATTGTAAAAGTATTTTTGCCATTTATCCTTCATTGTGTGTTAGGACAGGACTTCTGCTGACCATCTCCTCAAGGGTCTTCCACAGCAAGTTCCCATACTATCTCATGATTGTCTCCCTGAAGACAAGCATGAAAATAAGGGAATATGTATTCTCAACAGTGGGCCTAGTCTTTGTCTTTGAAGCAAGATACAGCAGCTAAATTATCTCCATTTTTAAAGGTTCTCAGACCCATAGGCTTAAGTTAGGTATGAATGGTCTTGGGTCCTCATTGAATTTACTGAGTCTTAATTCAAAATTAGGAAAGTGGATAATGTATTGGAAAAATGTTTTCTTACTCATAGCTTAATCATGTGAAACCTTTGAATAAGACCTGTTAGTCTCTGGCAACTGTTACCTTTGAAATAGAAATATTTCATGAATTCAGCCAGCTCTTTTCTCTCTTATATAGGCATGCACATGTGTGTGCCCATACATGCACACTCACACACAAGCACACACACACCTTGTATTTCAGTGATAAATATTCCATTCACTACTCAAATTTTTCTAACTGCATATGTCCAAAGAGAGTCTCTTCTCTGCATTAGTTAAATCTGAGGACACAAGAGAACTGTTTTCTGGGCTACTGACTTTGGTCCAGCTTCTATCAACTTTTAAAAATAAGATCATTGTTATATATCTCTTCTGAATTAATCTACAAAATAGAATTAAAAGTAATTACCACTAAAGAATTAAAATAGAGGGAATAAAAAACTTATTTTTCATTTTATACTTTTTTTGATGTTTGGGCTTTTTCATTTACATATCTTACTTTTATTATTAAAATGAACAAATTTATTATTTTAAAAATAATAATAATAAGATCATTGTTACAGACTGTACTGGCTCTTTAGTGCTGCCATAACAAATTCCACAAACTAGGTGGTTTAAACAATAGAAATTTATTGCCTCACAGTTCTAGAAGGTAGAAGCCCACAAAGTCAAGATGCCAGCAGGGTCTGTTCCTTTCTGAGGGCTGTGAAGAAAAAATACATTCCATACTTTTCCCTTAGTTTCTGGTGGTTGCCAGAAATCTTTGGCCTTCCTTAACTAATAGCAGCCTATCTCCAATCTTCGCATGGTGTGCTCCCTGTGTCCTTGTCTCTGTCCAAATTTTTTTCTTTTTATAAGGCCATTAGTCACATTAGATTAGGGACCCATTGTACTCCATTGTAACCTCATCTAAAATTATTACATCTGCAACGACCCCATTTCCAAATAAGGTTACGTTCTGAAATACTGAGATAAGGACTTGAACATATAAATTTTGAGGGGACAAAATTCAACGCATAAAACTGACCAAAACATTCTTAGAGAAAACAAGTCCTTGATTCATCATTTGATCTTATTTCTAGTATCTCAAATTCAAGTTTTTCTATTTCTGTTACTTATTTATGTTTTGAATATTTAGAGTTCCAATGCATTTTCATTTTCTTCTTGAAACTGGAGTAGGCATTTATTTATTTATTCAATAAACATGTCTATTATGTATATATTATCTTCCAGGTATGAGGGACACAGTGTAAAACAAATATTAAAAATCTCCAGCCCTAATAGACTGTAGCCCCAAGTGAACAAGAAATCCAATTTTTAAACCAGTGTAGAAAGCTTAAGACCACAACTTGTCATCTATTATTAGGAAACGATATGCTTTGTTTTGATTTTGATAAAAGATATGCTTTGTTTTGATTTTTTTGTTGCTGTTTACAATAAAAAAATGACATCTTTTAAAAAGTTAATTGTGAAAGAAATAATTTTTATTCTTTAAGAAAGATCTAGGAAGGCCCAAGTGTCTCACTTCAGTGATATTGGTAGTTTCAATGCAAGATTATCTTTCCAATTGCTAAGAAAGTCTAATGCAATAGTACTCTAAGATGCAAGACCAAAAGTCTGCAGCAACCTAGGCAGAGAGCAATTAAGAGATGTCTGTTCTTAGTCTGGGAAAATTTTTTAAAAATGAGTAGCCTTGGGAAGAGATGGAGCCATAGCTTAACTTGACTAAGTATCATCATATTGCTCAGCAAAATGGGTATAGCAGTTTTCACTTCCACCAGAAATGTATGACATTTACTTTAATTCCATGTGACTGGAGACAAGTAGGTACCTCTGGACAATAAATTGTGGATAGAAGTGCCATGCGTTATTTATTTGCCAATATAAAGCCCCACTCCACCCCCATCCTACATCCATTTCCACCCCAACTCTCTGCCTAAATTCTTTTCCCATTGGCATGGTGATCAACAATGTTTCATTGGTTATGCTATATAGGCCTGGGTTTGTGAGTGCATTTTACAGAGGACTACTGTTGACACTGTAATATATGTACACGTAGCATGAGTGATAAACCTTAGGTGTTTTTAGACACCAAGGTTTTGGTGTCATTCATCTTTATAGCTTATACTAGCCCATCCAGATAGATTCCATGATGATACCAACATTTGACATTAACCTGATTTGTAATTTTTTCTAGTCTTAGATATATAAATTTATATTCTCTTATTGTTTTAATGTGTTTCTCTAATACCAAAATATACTGTGTATCCTATCATATGATAGTAAGATTTTTGTGCTTCTTTTTCTACTTTCTTGTTCGTTGATACTGCCCATTTTATAGTGCTATCTTTATGCACCATTGATTTTCATGAGTTTTATTCATGTTTTTTGTTAACCCCTTTTCATTTTTAGATATTGCAAATACTTCTTCCATTCTGGCAGCTTGTTTTTAACTTCATCTGTAGTGTCCTTGTTGGGAGAAAAAAAAAATCCTTCATTTTTATATCATCACAGTGTCAATAATTTCATCTTTGATGTTTTGTTTAAGAAATCCTTTCTGATCTCTAGATCAAAAAGATAAATTTCGACTTTTTTTAACTTTACAGGGGTTTTTTTTATTTTCATGTTTACTTCTTTAATCCATCTAAAGGTTTATTTTCTTTCATAGAAAGAGAGTTTTTCTTAGCACTATGTAATAAACAATCAGCCCTTTCACCACTGATTTGTATATAGAGCCAGATTGCTTGTATTCTAAGTTCTCATATATTTGTAATGTGATCAGTGACTCAAATTTGTTAAATATTTTTTCTTGGGAATCTCATTTGGCAAGGCATCTCATTCCTATGGGTTTTGCATTTTATGACTTGCAGTGCCCACCCATAAGGATTGGGAAGTGTAAAGATGAATACAAACACTTCTGTCATTGTGTAACTAAGACCATTTGTTAATATACTTTCATACTGGATTAAATAGATCAGCTGAACTATTGCATAAATTTTGTATACTAGGTTGGGGAATAATGAAGATAAGAGATCCAAAGAATGAGATGTTTGGTTGGAGTTCCTGAGAAGCAGGCCCTGCGATGAGAATTTGTATACATGCATTTATTTATGGATGTAAAAGAGCCCTGGTGGAGAAGCTGGGAAGTGATACAAATGGAGTAGGTCACTAACAAAAGGCGGTGACCACTATAGGGACTATAGCTTAACTCCACTGGGAAAACTGGAATTCAATGTAGGACACAAATTTTATAGTTACTATCCAAGAGGGATGAAGGAGCTGGGGTGTTTACAAACAAAATTCATTGTTTGAGAGCTGTGTCTCTGGTTTTCAGTGGACAGTAAATGGATTGCAGCCTGGTGAGTCTCTGAATCAGAGAACTCAGTAAGGCTGCGTGGAATTCCTGACCCCAAAAATCTATGAGATGGTAAACGTATCATTATAAGTGCCTGATATAGAAAACTAATATATTTTACTTTACATATGTATTATTTATGTTTTTATACAGAAAATGTAAATGAATGTAGCAATGGAACTAGTAGTCAAAAGCACAGTGTCCTTACAGAATGACTCATTTCCATATTCTGAGAAGCCTTGCGATTCCTATACATGTTAATGAACAACAGCAGATGCATTAGAACGACTCTTACCTTCATAACAGCAATCTATCATACAGTTTAGGTTAAAAAAAAAAACAAGCAAACAAACAAACAAACAAAACACCTTAGGAAAACAAAGGGAAAACTTAGAATGAAAATAAAAAGAGACTGCTTTTTTTTTTTTCTCACAGTAGAATGACAACAAATAAATTTAGAAGAAATGGTGAAATTTGAAAAGTACCATTTGGCAATCATGGGAATAACAAATAATTCATCCAAGAGACACCAATAGAGGCTAAAACTGTGGATAAAAACTTGATGAGAAATGCAATATTTACATAGTTTCAAAATACCTCCCACATTTTAAATACACACTGATAAACACACACAAGTACACAGTCATATTCATCCATAACCCCTACAATTGTAACAAGATTTTTTCTTTCAAATAATTGTAGCCCCCATTATAACCTAGCAGATCATTAATGTGTTTGTGTATCACTTAAAGATAGAGCATGTTCCAGATTCATGTGGTTTTTACAAGCCAGTGCCATCTGTTTACCACTGAATGTTTCCTACGGCCTACTTCCCACCACTTTAAAGACACTCCATCAAAAGGAATATCTAACTGCCCTTCTCAAATGTGAGTGTTACAAATCATTCCTTTAGCGAAATATTTGCTTCTTTAAATTTCATATTTTAAAAGCGGCATAGCCAGGGCAGAAACAACAACCAAAAAGACATAATTTCTAAGTAGCAAAAGTAACAAGTTTTCATTATTTCTCTCACTTGCCCATTTGGCACAATTCTTCCCCCACTTCACAAAACCTCTGTCCAGAAATTCATCAATAATTTTTAAGATGTTAGTCAATAAACTTTATTTTAACCTTGAGTGCAGTTGGGTTTTAGTGTGAGATTCTAAATAGATTAAAATCTCTTAAGACACAGAAATAAATATCCTCCGGAGAAATTTCAAGCATCGTAGTCATCAGTGAAAGAATATTTGGAGCAGGAACCTTCTCAGAAACCACATTCTGAAAACACTCCTCTGCTGGACTTCATCTCACTAAGCTGGATGGAGAAAGAACCCTGTTTTAGCATCAGAAGGAATTGATTCCAACAGCAGTCTGTTATTCACTACAAGTGTGACCATGGACAAATGATGAAACCTTTCTGATTATCAGTTTAGTTAAATGCATAATGAGGATAAGAATATTTGTTTCTTAGAGATATTACAATTGAGTGTTATAATGCATACAAAGAGTCTTGCAGATAGTAGGTACTTAATAAATGACAATTATTAATGATTGAGTCTGCCTATTTGCATTTTCATAGTGAAATAAAATGGTCTGTATTTCCATAATTTTGGTTCTTTCGATAACTTTATAACTATGATTTAATATTCTACTCTTTAAAAATGAGATATGTATAAATTTGAAGTGAACTTAACTAGAAACTTGTTGTTTTGTTAAAGTGAAACTTTCTCAGTAGTAAAAACATGTTCATTGCTAAGTGCTTTCAATTTCTACTCTGTAGTGGCATGTTCAATAGAAATGGAACTATTTCACTACTTGTATTGGGGTGTAACTGATATGGGAATTCTACAAGCTTCTGAAAACCAATTTTGGGGTATAACCTGAGAAGAAAGTGCGAGAGGGAATGCACAGATATAGGATTTTATGTTGTCAAAAATTCATCATCATAAAATTGTGTCCCTATTCCATAAAATATCCATGTTTTGTACCTTAACAACACTTTATTTGTGAAACTAGAAAGTCAAAAACAGAAAAAAAAAAGAATAGAGTAAATGATTTTTGTTTGTTTTTTAAAATTCTTCTTGGAGGTAACATTGTCACAAAGAAAATAAACAATTTACTATTTTGTGAAGGAATATGTTCACAGGATTTATTTCATAAATAGTTTATCCATAAATTATAGATGTCTGTGATATCAGAATACGAGCCAAATTTAGATGACTATTAAGTTATACTTTGAAACTATAAAGAAACTAATATATGCTGACATTAAAATTTTGTTTTGTTTTCTAGTAAATCATAGTTTAAAGATCTTGAACTCATGGAAGTCAGGTTGATATTATTTCTGCAAATTGATTTTTTATGCGTTTTCAGCAAGAGTAAAAACAGTTACCATTTCAAGTTGTTTTTTTTGTGTGTGTGCAGATACTGTTCTAAGCACTTCATTTAACCCTTAGAACAACCTGTAGGATATGTATTAAGATCCTCATTTTTAAAAAAAAAGAAAATTGATTCTTTTTAGAAGTGAAAGAGTTCCATTTTTCCAGCATCACAAGAGCAGAACCAGGACCCAAACCCAATTAATCTTATTTCAAAGCCTTCCAACTGAACCCCTGGGACAGACATGAGTATATCCTCTGTGGATGCTGTTCATGTTTTATATATATTAGCTTTTAACAGTGCTCCCACCTTCTCTGGGAAGCTGATGAGAAGCTGACAGTAGAGCTGCCAGCCTCAATCATGATAAAAGTGCCAAAAATTACTTGACCTCCAAAACAGCCCTCGTAAAAGCCTGTTATGGCTTTGTGTGTGAAAACCACAAGAAAGTTAAGAAACAAAGAAAGTTAAGAAACAAAAGAAAAGAAAAAATGGCACAAATATTTGTGGCGTACATTCTTTATCAGGTTAACTAGTTGTCATCTTGGAGAGGGGACTTCTTGTTGGCAAGAGACTTCCGGGAAAAGAAAAGGTAGTAGCACTAATAAGACTTTTCATTTGGAAACACATCACAGTGACCGAAACACCAGGTGGGGCGTACCTAAGCCAGTTGAGTTGGGAGGTCAGGTGCTGTAGCAACGAAGAGAAAAGGTGATACAAATAAAACCTAACCCCTTTATGGGTTCATTAGGATCATCTCTACTCACAAGAGACATCCTGGTAAGCAAACAGATTGTATGAACGATACTATATGTTTAGTTTTTAAGAGAGACTTTGGTGTGGGTGTCAGTACTCATGGAACTTAGGTGAACATAATGAGTAGATGTTGATCTTTCCAATAATTATAGTTTATTCTGGCATAGCATTATACTCTCATAAGCATTCTGTAATGCAACTGAGCCAGAATGACCCCTATGTGACAAGATACACGAATTAATCAATTGACTAACCTAAGAGTATATTGCCATTTGATAATGTTGATAAAGTAAGATAGAAGTTCTCAAACTTTTGCTGTGAATACAGTTTAACGGGGTATTTATTAAAATTCAAATTCCTAGGTACAACCCTAGAGTTTCGGATTCCTCGGATGAGGCTCAAGGATCTACATTTTTAACAATACCTCAATGTTTTCATGGCAAATGACCCGGAGTCTCTGAGAAATACTAGCTGATGAGCCTCTTGGTCCACAAATGTTAAACTGATTAAGGACAGGCTTGAAGAATAATTGTACCTGGAGTTGCCTGCAGTGTTAGTCTCCCCTGTGGAAAAATGACATTTTAATGGCTTAAATCAACCCATTTGTCAAGGAAACGGATATTCAGTACAAGACAGTAAGCAAAGGAAGGGGCCTCGGATACTAGGTCCCAGGGACATCACAAGGAAGGTCTGTCCACAGAAAGAGAAGGGCTAATTGATCATATAATGAGCGACTCTAGACAGACCAGCCCACTTGCTTAGGCATTATCATGTAGTGAATATGCCTAGGGCCAAGTCCTGGGTTTGTGGTCTTCTCTATTTTTCTGTCTTAGAGATTGCTGCCACTTTAACCAAAATTGTGCTAGGGGAATAATTTTGGTGTTTATAAGAAACAGAGGAAAATTAGACCAAAAATCTTTTGAAAAACATCTGACATCTCTTATAAATACTTTCCTGATTCTTCCAGCTGAAAGCAACCATTTCTTTCTCTCATTTCCCATTGCACTGGATGCTCACCTCCAATTGATACCATAATTGCTCTATGAGACATGTTTCTGTGTGTGCCTTTCCTATCTCTGCACATGACTGTGGGCTCATTATAGACCAGGTCCATTGTAGATTCATTGTTTTATCCCCACATTCTGTGTGGCACATAACTGGCACTTCTATGCCATTATTTTCTGGGTTTTTGAGTTAGTAAGATTTTTACTTGCTAGAGAGTAACTTCTTTCAGAACTGCTATTAATAGCTCTGAACAGATCATTTGGGAAGCCTGCCATGCAGGTACTATTCCAGATCCCATCCTTGCAAAAAAAAAAAAAAAAATGAAATCACATGTGGCAGATATGTTTTAACTCTGATCTGAGACTTCTGATATAACAATTTGT
This sequence comes from Pteropus alecto, assembly GCF_000325575.1. Taxonomy (NCBI): domain Eukaryota; kingdom Metazoa; phylum Chordata; class Mammalia; order Chiroptera; family Pteropodidae; genus Pteropus; species Pteropus alecto. The sequence continues at coordinate 17,459,963 of NW_006433378.1, read as the reverse complement.
AGAAACATTGAATCCAAAATTAAGTCCTTAGAAAGAAAGGCATTATCAGTAGGGAGATTAGCTTCGAGGATCTTGATTCTTTTAAGCAGAGTTCCCGTGGACATGGACTTGGCAAGAAGCCTTTGGTTCCTGCCAAACCTTAACCTGAGCAAGACTGAGTGCATCCATTTAGTCTTAAGATTTGTTTCAGGGAGTAGCTGAGAGAGATCTCTTTGGGGTATTGTCAGTAGTAAAGACTTGAGGGTTGGGGCTTGACCTTACTTATTCTTCTGTGCATTTATCGAAGTTTTACGGAGCCTAGTGCTGTTATTGAGCAACTGGTCAGGCATCTGACTTCTGTTTGTGGTCTATTTGGCATAGCAACGACATGGTAGATGTGGTTTAGTCTCAGTGGCACCTTGGTTCAATAGTGTATCTTGGCCCAATATGATGTATTTCAGGCAATTTGGTTAATCCCTTTAATATGTTCCAGAGACAAGCGTTTATCGTGTCTTAGCAGTGATTGGAACTTAGCAACATATTTTTCCTCGTAATTTACTCCCGATGAAGTTTTAGCTAGTTAGTGAGGGCATGGTGAAACTTATGAGAATCTAACTGAAACTTGTTCTAATATTCCAGATATGGGCCCATAAGTAGGATTTAGAAATAATTCTATAATATTTATTTGGGAGGTGAGGTTAACATTCTGGTCAGTGTTTACTGCTTTTAACCTCAGTTCTATGATAGGTACTTTCCGATGCCTCATCTTGGTAATCAGATAATAGTGGAATGGTGAATTTAGAAGGTCTTCAAGAAGCCTGTGGAGTCACAAGAAAGCCACCAACTCCTAGAGAAGTCTTAGTGTCTACTATCGTATGCACATGTGAACTTGTGTTTAAAATGTAGGGAGAGATACCAAAAGCTTTCACCATTTTTAGGGCTTGTGTTCTTTCAGAGACTGTGACAATGTGTGGTTTGCTATGGTGACTCTAATGGTCTCTTATTACTGTTGGCCGATGACAGAGCAATGTGGGTGCTGTGCTTGCGGCCTGGTCATGGCATCCCAGTGAGTACATACCGATGTTACTGTGTGGGATGGAGTAATGGTAGAGCTTATAGCTATGGCCTGGACACTCAAATTATGCTGATGTTGTAACTGTACAATTTTGTGATGAAAACATAGTATTGGCTCTATGTTATATAGAGTTTTTAGGAGGAAACTGATTATAGGAAGCTTATCGTTCCCTATGGTAAGACTTATGTGGGAGCCCAAATTCCAAATGCTGTTATATGACATGTATAATTTTGCTTCTACCAATTACCTATCCATCTCAAAAACCTTATTCCTGTTACATAATGGAATTTATCCACTTCCCCAAACATTTGTAACATAAGTTCTTGGCTCCCTACTCAGATTCCTTTTACTGAGCCACTGTGTTAACCCCTCAGGAGTTATAGGAGTTTATTGTTAACAGTTCACATCAGCACCCTTCTCCAGAAGATGACCATTGGAGAATGGGAACTGACTCACCAGAGATGCATGGAAGGTAAACCCCTCTATCCGTGGGCTGTTTCACAGACAATGACTAATGTTATGGAGTCTAACAGTTCACCCACTTTGCCTCTGGGCAAGACAAGTTTTGTGATGTGATTCATACTCCAGAGTTTCCTGTGGGTCAGTCTAGACTTTTCCTGAACAACATGCTTGCCTAGCTTCTCCCCTAGTCCATCTTATTTTCCTTATTCCCTTAAAAGGTTTTTCCTGAGACTACTCTGTCAATAAGTCACTTTCATAAGAACTTTAGTCTCAGTTCTCTTTTTTAAGAAATATTATTAGATGATTTAGGAAGGTAATGTAGATTGGATATCTTGAAGGGATATTAAGAGAGAAAAAAACAGAACAATAAAGTAGCAGTGACAACAACAAAAACCTTAAAGGCTTGTGGAATAGAAGGATATTAACCACTGAAGTATAATGATTGAATCTCTAAAATCCTTTTTGCTTCTTTAAATCCAATGCCTAGAAAAGTACCTGGCTCATAATTAGTATTGAATGAATAAATTAATAAATTAGTGAACCAGACATCCACCCTCTCTATTGGGAAACTCGATTACCTGAAGAAATAAATGGAGAACCAACATCACACCTGAGGAAACTTAGAAAATAAAGTAGATTAGAAGCTAGACAGCCCTGAAACAGAAATAGGAAAATGTAAAATTTATTTTGGAAGAGAAGGATGCAATTATGGTCGCCAAGTCTCAACCAGTCAATTTATGATATACATTTATTCTTTTTTGACCTATTATCCAGTATGTTCTCTGTGGACAAAGATCTGTAAGATCTATAGTTAGCAAAAGTTGTATTTTTTTAGCAAGGAAAATGTTTACTAAATAAAATCTCACCCATACAGTCATTAGAATTAATAACCAGATGAAAGTAGTATTCATTGATGTAAGTTTGTTTGAGAAGTTAAAATTTATGTCAGTCAATTAATAAGAAAATAAAACTGTGTCGAGTAACTAAAAAAATTTCAAGTATAGATTATGCCTGTCTGTTTCCATTTTATGTAAACCTCAGTAAGTATTTTATTTCTCTACATAGTGTTTTGGAGAAAATATGGACACAGACAGTGTTTGAGAAAATATGAGACACACATAAGCAGTTGAAATAGCACCAGTTTTTTAGTGACTCACTTTATAATCTCAGGACACTCTAAAACAATTCAAATTCTTGAAAAAACTCATAGTGATAAATTTCCCTCAAAGTTGAATCACTTAAATTCTAATATTGGCATGCTATACCTATAATAGATGCTTGCAATCACTACCAAATTGTCACATTAAGGGGTTATGAGATTACTCATTATTTTACAAGTGAAATTAAGCTATGTTTCAATCATCCATTGAGTAGATGCTCCTGATTTTTCTCTCTGATCACAGGTATAAAAGGAGTATTTTTTCCAATATTATTTTACTTTAGCAAACATACATTAGACTGATTTATTTTAAAAAGTGAAAAACTAAAACTACTTAAACAATAATACATTTATTAGACATTTAAGTGTGCGTAAAAATATTATAGAAAAGGATTTCTTCTAAAATTGATCCTCTTTAAGAAAAGACATACTTTGAAGTTCAAGTTAATGCTTTATTGAATTCTGAGGCAATATTCAAAAATTCATAGAAAGCTGAATTTGAAGGTAATGGTACTTTTTATTGGGGGCTTTGGACAATTACATATATATTATATGTATATATTATATAGATAGATATAGATGATAGATATAGATGATAGATACATACATACATACATGTATACATACATAGATGATTACATATATTCATACAACTAGAAGTAAATAGTTAAGATGGGAAATAGAGTGAAAATGTGTGCACACATGAGACAGATAATGAGTATTTGACATTTACATGTTCATAAAATTTCTGAACTTTAAATATACCCAGTGCTCTTTTCCTCTCTTATTTTTTCATCAGTGCATAATTCTAACAAAAATTCATAAAAGTGAGTGAAGACATACAATATTTAGAAACAAAGAAGCAGAGACTAAGAGGAAGAGAGTAGCATGCATTATGTAACACTTAAAGCCATCATTTCAACTTCATAGAACTGTTTTGCAATTGCCCCCACCACACATCAAAATCCCTTATGGAACTTTATAAAAACATATCACCAGAAACCATCTATACCTACCAAGTCAGAATTTCTGTAACTGGAGCTCAGACATCTATATTGGTTTTAAAACTATATAGATGGTTATGATGGGCCAGGATTGGGAAGCAATGCAAATAGCTTTGTAGTTTTCAAAATGTTTCTACCTGTCATGTTTTAATTTAAAAAATTAAAAGTAAAAGAGTATATAAAGTTTGATTAATTTAAAAAAATAAAAATAAAGGAGTGAATGACAAAGGTAACACTCAAAGCATTAATAAAGCTTAAGAAAGGTTAAATAGCTTTTCTGAGAACCAAACTACAATTTGCACTTGAGTGTTCTAACTCTTTATCTCATGCTCTTTTGAAGTTCTTCTTTTAAGGGTTATGCATGATCAGAGGATGAGTGATACCTGCCATAATTGGATCTGAGGATCGCGGTCCAAAGAAATTTGATACAACCTAGCATGAGAACTAAATATATTCCTTGAAGGCCATGTCCTCCAGCAGGATGATCCTTCTCAGACGTATACTCACACTGAGAGCATTATGTTCCCCATTCTCAACTAGAGATATGAGATTAGCCTCATATTGCTCATGTTCATTGTCCACATGCAATAGGAGATGCCAACCAGCAAGAGACCATTAGAAGTAGATGAATTACTTAGGCACTGAAGTTACCTAGAACCACCCAGCCCAGTAGGTTTGATCAGCACTGTGTCCTCTTTATCTCTCTACTTTTTTAATATGTCCCAGACAATTTTACGTTTTCCATCCAAATCCATTTCTTATCTTTTTCCATGCTACTGTCTGTCTTGGGAGGCTAACCTATATGGACTATATTAGTTAGCATCATTGCCCTCTGGTTTCTGTTAGGTTTGCTCAAAAAGAGGAGAGAAGTAAATTTAAGATATTTACCTCCGAAGCTGTCTTCCTGTGAAGTTGCCTCAGCCTGGCTACATTCTTCAATCAAAGATCATTGGTCTTCTTCTCCTTGTGACCCACTCTACAGACCCTTTCCTTCTTAAGTCATGGAAATTGATCCCACCTCTTTTCCTGTCATACATGCACAACTGCTATCACTGTTATTATCCCAAGTTACCATGTGCTATTCCTTGATTCCCTGCTCATTTGCAAACAGTCTCTTTATTAAAGCTTCCTGGATTAATCATCATCGAATGCGTTATTTGTTTTCTGCTGACTGGCTAATTAATAAACAACTCCATGATCTCTATCTCTAGAATTTTAAAAAGTAGCTGAAGTTTACCCCTGAGTTCACATTCTAGGGTTACATTTGCATATTGTCACAGTAAAATTAATTTGATTTTGTTCATTACAAATTCAAACCTACATATGCAAGCTAAAATTGAACACTGATCACAGGATACCAATTTTTTTTAACACTCGTGGAGATTTAAATCTACATATCTGTCTTTGAGAATCAGACAAATTAACTGAGGCTCATCTAAAGTACCCAACACAATTCTTCAGTCTCTCAGGTACTGTGTGGAGGCTGGCTAGGGGAGGGGAGGAGAGAGATGGACACGAGGAGTCTTGTTAAAAGAGACATTGAGTGATGGGTAGGAGCACGGCCACACTGTGGTGATGAAGGTAGAGGCACACTCAGGGAAAACACGCTTTGGACAAAAGTTAAATTGAATGGCAATAGGATATATTAAGAGAAAAGAGAGAAAAAAATGTCAAAACTCAGTGCAAGTGCTAGGAACTTCAGACAACAAGATTTACCGTCAAGTGAAAATTTTTAGTTAATGTGAAAAATATAAAAAGAGTTCCAAAGAATTCTACTTGAGGACCAACATTGTATTTGTTTCTGGAAAATGTCTCTCTAGAGGAGGGGAAAAGGAGGCAAATTCCAAAATAAACAGGTCTAACAATTAAGGACACAATGTAAAGAACTTCTTCTCCATTGATTTCTAACAATTTGCATGTGTTATTTGTTAGCTGTTTGATTGGACCTGACATTTTGTAGAATTAAGCAAAAGGGCAACATTCATTTCTATTAAGGGTAATAAGAGAAATAAAAAATACATTTTGGCAACCTTTCAATTTTCTGACCCATCTGAGTTTAGAATTTGGTTTAAAATTTTTTATCTGAGTTAAAATACAAAAGGGGAAACATTTCTGGATTGACTAAGGAGCAGGTGTAGAATAGCATACAGATATTGTAAATATAAAATAATTATTAGAAACTATTTTTATGAGTGATTTATAAATAAATAAGAAACATATGGAGTGCATTTCCCTGGAAATACACTCGGGTTTTAAAATTAAAAAGAAAAAATAACCACTTTGGCAAAAAGCTGACAAGAGTTTGCCAAACCCCAACAGTTGGAAAAATAGCTTGAAACATTTGAGGAACCCAAAAACGGAGGGGTTTGCCCTAGTTAGAAGGCCTTTTACGGTCAGATGCATGTGGGTAGCAGTGGAGGAGGTAGGATGGAAAAACAAATCATGAACAACACATGGTTTGGCATTTTTCCAGTCAATTTAACGGAAATTCAGATTAAAATATTTCACAGAATGTACCTGACTCAAATTTTCACACCAAACAGGATCAAGAAATCCTTGGGTAGTTGACCCAATTTGAAATTGTAAACTTTAACAACTTAGTATATCCATATTGTCTGGCACACTACCTATCCTTTCAAACATAAATTCTAGATTCAGTGACCAGAATTTTAAAAACTCAGAATCATAAGAATGACCACATGAATAGGAACTATGCAAGAGAGGAAATATTAAGAGAGTGGGTGATACATCAGAAGTGAAATTCTAAGTATTTAAAAATTATGCCCCTGGTGAAAAAAAAATGCTGATGCGCTTAAGGCAATTTAAGAGCTCTTAGTTTGGGGAATATTTGCCAAGCAGAAACATAAAAGAGAGAAGCAGTGGTTACTAAAGATAAATTACAATTTAAAAAAACTACTAAGGAAACTGAACACCGAACTAAAGCTTTTGAGAAATGTTAAGAACGATAAAAACTTATCATACATTCAATGATTTATACTCTGAGTAAGATCCAAATAGAGGCGTAAATAATCGATTCAAGTAAGTTTAAAAGCTGGGATTCGAAGACTACTCATCTTATATATTACTCCCATTTTCTCTATCAAAGAGGATAATTTTCAAACTTAAGTGAATTCATTTAGTTAAAATTGATGCTTCGAATTAGTGAAAAAAATAGCAAAGGACATTAACTTTTCAATATGTTACAGTGTCTAGGCCTAGTGACTTGTATCATAGAGACTGGAACAAAATTGCACGGCACAAGCCAAGTCCCCTTGGGTAGCCTTTGATAATTCATGACAAACAGGAGAACTAAAAGAGATAATATATATCATTTTCATTTTCAACGTGGTTGAGAGTTTAAGTTTCAACTTTGATTGGGTGGTAAACTTTCCATATTTTAGAATATTAATTTAAGAGTAGTCCACATTTTGAAGAACTTGAGGGTTTACCTTCGATTTGACCCATTGAAATTTTTCTAGGGAAACATGGAAAAGTGTGTATAGGAAGTGGTGATCACTAGATAACTTCTGGGAGAGAGTTAGGAAGAAAAGAACAGATGTGGGAAAAATGTAAAATATTAATAGGGAGAATAAACTAATTTTCAAATAAACTGAGATGGGATAATTCAAAAAAATAAATTTTAATGAGCAAAAAAAGACTTTAAAAAGTTTATGTCTTTGTACCTATTAAATACTTGAAACTCAATATTAGTCCCTTTCTTTTCTTAATCGTGATTTCCTATACCAACGCTCAAGGCATCATAACGATAAATCAAAGTGAGGAAGGGAAAATTATTCAGTGGTGATGATTCAAGATTTGGAAACAGCCTGGGCATAGAGGCTGAAATATGTTAGTGATGACATTATTTAAGAAACGAACCATAGAATTCAAGCTCTACAGAGAGTCAGGTACAGCAGAAGTATAGCTCACAGAGAGAGACATCATCCATTTGTTTATTCAGCATTAATGAAATGTATGTGAGAATCTGTCCTAACTACTACAATACAATAATGGTCGGTTTCATGTGTCAGCGTGACTAGACTGCAGTCTCTAGTCACTCAATCAAATAGTGATTTCGGTGTCATCGTGAAGATATTTTGTAAATGTGATTAAAGTCTATATTCTGTTAACCTTAAGTAAAAGACATTATTCTTGATCATCTGGGTGGGCCTGATTCAATCAGTCGAAAGGCCTTAAGAGTAGAACTAGGACATTCCTGAAGAAGTATACATTCTGCCTGCGGACTGCAGCTTCAGATTGTGTTTGAGGATTCCAGCCTGTCCTTCCTGAAAGCCTGCCCTGTGGATTTTAAATTGACATAGCCATAATTGCAAAAATTAGTTCCTTGCAATAAATATCTTTAAATTTACATATTCTACTTATTCTGTTCCTCTAGTGGAAACTTAACTAATATCAATTTTGGTACTAGGAAGAGGGGTGCTGCTGTAACAAATAAGTAAGTATGTGGAAGTAGCTTTAAAATTGGGTAATGGGAAGGTGGAAAATTTTTGAGACACGTGATAGGAAAAGTCTGAATTACTTTAAAGAAACTGCTGGTAGAAATATAGATGTTAAAGGCATTTCTGGTAAAGTTCAGAAGGAAATGAGAAACGTGCTATTGGAAACTGGAAGAAAGGCAGTTCATGTTATATAATGACGCTAAATTTAGCTGAATTGTGTCCTAGAGTTGTGTGGAAAGCAGAACTTGCAAGCAATTAACTTGAATATTTAGCTGAGGAATTTTCAAGGAAACTGTTGAGATAAATTTTTTTCTTTCTGCTTATAATAAAGTATGAGTGGAAAGAGGTAAATTGAAGAAAAAATTATTAAACAAAAAAGAACCAGTACTCAATAATTGGGGAAATTCTCAGCCTTTCCAGATTGCAATAGATGCTAAAATTCAGAGATTCACAATTAGAAAAGTGTGTTCTGGAGAGAAGGTCAAAAGTGTGGCTGGAGCACTTTGCGGTAATGCTGAGGAGTCTGGGCGTATGACTCACGGGTCTCTTCAGCCATCTCAGTAGAAGGCAGGAACAGAGATGAGATTACACAGGAAATATCTTAGGAGGACACTTTTGTCTAATAGAATAAATATCTATGACATACACTGGAGAGCCACACTTTTTTAAGAATGTTGTATCAGCAAAAATTGTCCACTTGCAGTGAAAGTGAAAGACAGAACAAAATGGAAGAAGGTTGTCAGAATACCAAAATTCTAGAAGCAGGAAACTGGCTGATAAAACTAATCAGCTCCAAATATGTGCTACCATTCAAGAAAAAAGATGTGTGACTCCAAAAGCAGAGACTTGGTCCCAGAAGCTAGAGCCATGGGCATAGAGGCTGGAACTAGAGGCCCACAGGGTGGAACCACAGGCACAAGGCCGGAACCTCGAATGCACAGATGATTATTCCCAGACTCTAAAACCTAATGAAATTTGTCCTGCTGGATTTTAAATTTGCATCAGACCAGTGACCCCTTTCTTTCCTCCATGTTTTCCTTTTGAGATGAGAATTTCTATAATTGTTACACTATGTCTAGTCCACCGTTTCAGAAGAGGTTTTCTAGTCTCATGAGTCCACAGATGAAAGAGATTTTGCCTCAGGACAGGTCATACCGAGGGTCCCATCTATTCCTGATTCATACGATTTAGGTCGTGAGATGTGGGATGTTTAATCTGATGATATTTAAATGAGGTTTTTGGACTTGAAGTGATACTGTAATGGGTTGAGACTGTTGGAAATGATGGGATGGTTATGAGTATATTGTGCGTGAGAGATGGACATGAAACTTTGGGGGCCAGAGTGAACTGTAGTGAATTAAACAGTGGTCCCCAAAGATATCAAGTCCCAATTCCTAGAATCTATAAATGGAACCTTATTTAGAAAAAAAAGTACTTCCGGATGTGATTAAATTAAGGATTTTGAGAAGAGAAGGCAAGGTGATCGAGAAGGCAAGAGAATAGAGTCATAAGGCTATAAGGCAAGTAATGCTGACAGCCACCAGGAGCTGGAAGAGACAATGAAGAAATTATCTCCCAAAGCCTCCAGAGGATGTGCAGCCATCCTGACACTTGGATTTTGGCCCAGCGAGACTAATTTTGAACTTCTGGCTTTCAGAATTGTGTGTAAACAAATTCAGTTGTTTTAAGCCACCAAGTTTGTGATTATTTGTTTTAAAAAGCCACGGGAAACTAATATAGGTACAAAGAAGAATAGGACCAGGATTCCTCTCCAGAGATTATCACAGTCTCATGGGACCAGAAACATATCAAGAGTAATTACAACTCCTTGCAATAACAGTGGTGTCAACAAAAGAAACATCCAATTCTACAGATAATTTTTATGAGTTTATTTGAGCTGAGCTGATGACATATGCCAGGCAGCAAGATCTCAAATGCTCCAGTGAATGAGTTTTGCAGCTTTGTTAAGGAGTGGTCTGAAAGGGGGCATTTCAAAAGTACATAACCCTAGATGCACCAAAACAGAGGACAGGGCTGGCTTAAAAATCTTTCACTAAAGAAGTTATAGGCCTGGGGCATGATGACCCACCATGACTTGCCCAGTTAGGAATTTATGAATCATTACAAGACCTTTTTTTCATCCACAGTGGATGCACAAAAGATGGTAGATTGGTTTCTCCATGAGTCAAGGTGCTTATTATAATTTTTTTTTCAGCTATAATTACAGGTTAAATGCATATTATCTAGATAAATAAGAAAAAGAAGACCATTCAATTAACAGAAACAAGTAGAAGGGTATAGGGACAATGGAAGAGTAAAGGTTTTTGAAAAAAAAGGAAAGAAATCCTGTTTGACTAGAATACAAATGGAATAAAAGAAAGACTAGTAATGAAGTAGTAAGAGGTAATCTGTGGCCTTACTGTTGAGGGCTTTTTATATGGTAGTGAATATTTTAGATTAATCTGTGTAAGATGTAGAGAACTCTCAATATTTAGTATAGTATATCAATAAGGATTCATGAGATATATTTTTGTGTTCACCTTAAAAGTTATGGAGAAAAAAAAAACAAGGCGGAGTCAGACAGAGACAAGATCAGTAAAAAAAAAATAATGACAACACCCCAGGTGAGATAATATTACAAAGGTGAAGGAAAGGAGGAGACGAATTTGAGGTCAAATTGTCAGGACTTGCTGACCAAATAAATGTCAAGAATGAAGAGGAATCCAAGGGTTTTTTTCTTCAACAAATGAATGGATGTTAATGCCATTAACTAAAAAACAAAATGATAGGGGAAACTGTAGGCTGTTTATGCAGTTCATTCATTCACCTAATAAATATTTACTGTCCACTTACTTTGTTCAGGTCCTGGGCCTGCGAGTGTTCCGTTTGGGGTAATTCCAAGACCATAAGAAGGTCAGGCAGTACAGGAAGGGTGAGGAGCAAAGCAAGTCTCTGAGGGAGTGGTTTGTTTTTTGTGTTTGTTTTATTTTGTTTTGTTTTCCAAGTAGGTTGGCAGTGTAGAAAGGAAAGATAGTGGGTGACGAGGTGTAGTTTAGGAGCATGGTACATGTGGAAGTAAGGAATGTAAAGAATTGTTAGAACAAGGACTAAATCAGCTGTCAATAAGGATGTTCTGTTTCCTTGAACATTTGAAAACTTTTTAACAATTGATTGACTTTGACATGTTTTGGCTTTAAGCATAAATGACATGCCATATTTATTTCCGCCTCTTTCTATATACTTTTTTAGACTTTATTGTTGTGTAAAAATATACAGTGGTTTATTGACATGTTTATAGCTGCAAAAAAAATGAGGCACAGTCAGTATTACACTTTATTAAAATTTCTGGCTCAAACTTAATCTAGAACTTTAATCAAACTGCATTTGTAGTTTAGTAATTCTTCTACAAAACAAGTATTGATAACTTTATATATTTATATTTTTATGCCATCTAAACATATTTTTTTAAAATTAACAATCTAGGAAATAAAGCAACATAGTTCTCTTTTTATCCTCATCCAAGTTGCAATTGCACAAAAAGTCAGGATACAATAAACAATGATTGCTTTTCTTTTTCGTTTGAAAGTCAGCATCATTCTTAGTTCATGGGCATGGTGACTCTTTTACAACAATTTTTTATAAATGTCCAAAGCTTCACAGGCCCATGAAGGCAATGGTCATATGCAAACACTTCACAAATTTTGTATCTCGGTTCAAAAGAAGATAAACTGACATAATGGAGAAACTTGCTGTAGCAAGAGTTACGTACATGGTATTTCACATCCTTCTTATACTGAGAATGGTTCATTTTCACAGGTGTAAGAATGGTCCAGTTCTTATTCTGAGCAGAGGTTAAACTTCACCATAATCTCTTAGGGACTACTCCCTAACATTGCTCTTCTGTAACCCTGCAGCAAAGCTATTTCTAATAATTAAAGGCCTCCAAAGTACCCAGTACTATATAAAAAAGACTTCTCCACCCAACATTGCTGAAACGGAAATGTTATTGTAATAGATGTGGAAACTGGTAATTTTCTCACTTTAATAGATGAGAAAAATATTATTTTGGATATTTTAATAGATGAGGAAATTGACCTGGCAGAGTTGAGATTCAAATTAAACACGTGATTTTTCAACCCCAAAGCCACGCTATTCCTAGCACAGCAGGCTACCTCTTAAACATACTACTTAAGATCTGTAAATAATAAAAATACTTATTTTTTGGTGGGTTTGATCCATATTTAGCTCTTTGGAAAAATTATAATTTTTCTATTATAATCCAACTTTAGCATATTTATGGTGTTGCCTTTATTTGGTTTAACTGAGGTAAGTAAAGAGAGCTTCAACTACAAGTGCCTCATCTTTGGAATTCAAAATGTATGTATTTATTTATTTTTAACCAAGGTATATAATTTGCCATAACATTTAAGTTAAATGAAAACTCATAGTATAATGAGTCACATGCATTTTTAGATAATTTTTTTCTTTTAAAAATTATTTCTGGGGGTTAAAACCATGCAAAATTGACCACAAGTGTTTATATACTCTGTCTCACCTTCCCAAGAACACATTAAAATGAAATGCTCAACCAATTTATTCTCCTACTCTTCTAGAGAACCCATCTCATAGTCTCCTCTCTTCTCAAATCTCCAACATCTCCTTCCTTTTCTTCACTTTCAACCATCAACCTTGCTTCTTATATATTAAGAAAACAAGACTTTCGCAACTACTGATTTTATCTAAAATTTTGTTTAACTTTATTGGGTACCTGCAAAGAGAAGAAATAGATGAGAGGGTTGTATGATAGATCAGTCTTTAGGTCCTGGAAGAAGCCTGGGTGACTACGGCCATGCCACTTTGGACAAGCCCAATCCTGTCTGATCTTGGAAGCTAAGCAGAGTTGGGCTTGGTTAGTACTTGAATGGGAGACCACCTAGGAAGACCAGGTGCTGTAGGCTAAAAAATAAAAAAATAAGGGATTGTAAACTGACAAGGTCTTTGCAATCTGTGAGGTCAACCAAGGGTTGCCTCACCTAAAAAAAAAAAAAAGAAGCCTGGGTGATGACTAAAATTTTTAAATCAAGAAATAATATTATAACATATTATTTAGCAATATAGGAGTAAATACCAAAAGAAACAGCTAAACATTTTGAAATAGGGAAGAACTAGTGGGTCTGGAGGCATAAACAAACTTATTCTAAGCTCTTTATCATTTAAAAAAATCTACGTACCAAGAGCTCAGCTTTAATTGAAAATATAATAATTAGACCGTGAAATCCTACTTTTAATTACAGAGCCAAATTTCTCTCAGTATCCAACTCATTTTCTAATTATGCCCTGACAGAATTAATAAAGTTTCTGGAGAATCTGTTGTAATTTTTAAAAACTCTGTGAACCAGACATGTAGATGTGACCCATGTTATTTCAGTTTTCTTGGGTCCTTTGCTTGAGTTGTTGGAGAATTAAATAAAGTCCTTATACTTCCATGCAAAAAAAAATATATACATAATAAAAAACACAACTGATAAAATTATAAAATTAAAGGCTAGAATAAAATACACAAAAATTATAATTATCTTACTATTAAGATGTTATTCTGGGTTACAATTTTATCATTTTTCTCAACATTTTAAAATGTCACATAATTCAAGTAATTTACCAATAAATCTTTATGAAGAATAATTTCTTTTAAGGAATAACTTCCTAAGAAATAACTTACTAGTAGGGAGAGGGGAAAACACATAAAACTCTATGTTTGCATACATTAAATCTCACTACTGTGTCCAGGACAAGAAATTACTCTCTGCTAAGTCCATCATTGGACTCAACGCATGATGAGAGGGGACTAAAATGTTTTCCAGGACTAAAGGGGGTGCCAGCTTCATCAGGACATTTAATATGTCAAAGAAATTATGTATCAAGGAGGATTATCAGCACTGAAAAGTGGGTTAGCTAAGGAGATGAAAGGCCCAGATTCTTATCTGCAAATCTAATCATCAGATCTTAGATCATGAAAGTTCACCAAGGTAATAAGAATCTGAGGGGTTTTTTTTGGTAGCCAACAAGCTGATGTCAAAAGACAGTCCATTCACACCTCTGAATGACAACCTATCAGAATGATCAAGAGTTTTCCTTAACAAGGATAACTGCAAGCTAAAAGGAATTGGCTAGATTTCTGAATCTCTGATTTTAGGTTAATTTTATACCATCTATTCCAAAGAATCAAAAATAAAGATGTGATTTCTCATTCAAAGACTTTGCTTTCTATTCTAATTCTTTTCCTAGACCACTATAAGAGTCTTCGAAATTACAGCTAATCACTTTGGCTGTAAAAGAAATTATTCCAGTTGACTTTGGTTTTCCCACAGATACAATGATGTAATAAGAAAATATTTTTTAATCAACAACCTGACGCTCAATATTTTCATAATATGATCACTATTTTCCTATTAAAACAAATCATTTGTCATTAAATTATAAATTTATATACTGTATAGTATGAAAATTTTGGCCATGTATAGAAGTTGATATATTTAAATAATACAGTAACTAGACATGCAAAAATAGTTAATTTACTGAAAGTATACATGATAGAAATACTTTATGGATAAAAGTGAATAACTAAGGGCCTCCTGAGGAGGGACGATATTATATAATAAGGACCAAGATTTGGAGTCAGAAAACTTGAATTAGTGCCGGCTCTGCCACATATCAGCTCTTTGGTTTTGCCTAATACACATTACTTTCACAACTTTAATGTAATTACGATTTATAATGTCCTTGTCATAGCTTTGCTGAAGGATTATATATACTCATCTACCCAAAATGACTACTATGGTGACTGTCATATAGTAAGTGATCAGTAAATATTTGGTTGTTGGTACCAGTTGGTACAAAATGAAAGATCACGTGCACAAGGCTAAATAGCAATGTTTTACATATGTATCCTACATTATTATTATTGCTGATTATTGACAGGGTCATGTTTGAGACCAAGAGCCAAAGAGACCCCAGGCAGAGCGAGCTGTATAGGCTGTCAGGAGACCATCTGAAGTCAAGGACCTGGGCCATCGAGTCCTAAGTAATTAGTACATGTCAGAAAACAAACAGTGACAATGATGTAGCTGTGTGTGGCCTCCTGCCAGGCCTCTGAGTAATTGGCAGAGCACTGAGCATGTGAATCATTATAAGTCACATTGCTGTGAGGAACCACCTGTAGTTAAAACAAGTGCCTCATTGAAATTTTTAGAGCTTAAGAAAACTTAGAGAGTGATCTCTTTGATGCAAAATACATAGTCCTAAAATCTGACTTGTAGTACTTTCTAGGAATTTCCTCTTGCCACACCTATATCTGGTCAAAGTGTCTATTCTAAAATTCCCTTTTGGAGGAAATGAAAACCTGGGGCCTGGGGTACTTTATAGGAAACACACACACACACACACACACACACACACACACACACACACACACACACACACTCCTTCATCCCACCCTACGGCTCTGTGTTCTTTACAACACTGTGGGTTTCTCCAAAAAATAAAAAAGAAAGTCATTTCCCTTTAGCTTCATTTATGAACCTTACAAGAAAGCCGTTTTACCTACTTAGTCTGAGTTCTGGTCCATGTAAAGACACTCAAAGTTTAACTGTTTCCTAAACTAAAACACTGTCACCACACATGAAATCTGTTCCTTTTCCCTTTCTCTTCAGCTTAGCCAGGGCAATTTTTTCTTTTTAACATTTAACTTAAAATCTTACCCGGATATCGTTACACATTACTTGTCAATTTTCCTTCTCTTCTCTCTTCACTATTAAAGCTTTACTAGCTCACTAGGTCTCTTCACTCCTCCAAATGGGCCTAAATCAGCCATTATTTTCTCTCATTTTCTTTTCTATACTTACATTCTCATTTCACTAAAAAGCCTGCTGGGCTCCTTATAACTCTTTTTTTCTTCTCGTTTCTATGCTCTCAACAACATTAGTCCTCCATTTCCCCAATGTGTTTTTCTCATGGTTACATTGAATTTATTACATTGAAAGATGAAATGTCATTCTCATCACCTCACATCAGGGGCACATGCTATCAACATTACTTATCACTGGTGTTGTTAGCTTTGATCACCAAGTAAGGTTGTGTTTGTAGGATTTCTCCACCATAAATATATTTCCTCTCATTCTATACTTTATTCATTGGATGAAAGTCACTAAGTGCAGCCCATATTTAGGGGATAAAGAGCTAAGTTCCATCTACTTAAAGGAGAAAGTATTGACATATTACGTGGAATTCTGTATGGGACGTTTGTCTCTTTTTATTTATTTATTCAATAATATATTTATATCAGCATACACTCATATCATTATTATATGCTTTGGGTTAAAATTCAATAATACTTTATCTGTTTGGTTGCTCAAATCATCCCATCTTTGGCCACTGAAAGCCCTTGCTGGTTGGCTTCTCTTTGAAAGCTCATAATAATCTCTTACATTTTATTATTTTAGATAAATCCTTTAAGAAAAAGCATATAAAATGTGCTGTTTTTATTTATGTTGAAATTTAAAATATTAATTGACATATTATGTCAATTTTGCATTCATCCTTTTATCTTGTATCCTATGATTTCCCTCTGTGCTGACCTTTTTTCTTGCTATTTTTTATCTTCTAACCATTCCTATGTAAGAGCTTGTTGGTTGATGATGAAATTTCTTAGTCTAGAAAAAATTTTATTAAATCTCTTCTTCAAAAATAATATAACTAGGAGTAAAATTTTAGGGTTATAATTATTTTCCTTCAGCCTTTTTAAGATATTAATCCACTATTTTCTGTTAGCTATCGTTTGCTGAATAAAAAAAAATAGTTTGCCAAATGTTTATTTAGTTTACTCCCCACTCTGATAACCAGTAAGATAAACCGACATTCTTCATGTTAGAAATATTCAGCATAAGTCTAAATAGAAAGCATTTTTATTAATTCACTTAGGTACTCAGAGTAAACTTTTGAGCTGATGAATTCTGGAGACTTATCAAGTATTTTCTCTTCATATACTTCTTCTCTACCATTCTCTCTATTCCCTATTCTGTTGCACCCTTCCTGATAAATGTTTACATCTTTTACCTGCTCTTTTATTTTCTCTCTCTCTAGTGCTGCTCTGGTTGAATGAATGTAACCTCCCCAAATTCATATATTGAAGTCTTAGTGCCCAGTGTGATGGTATTAGGAGATGAGACCTTTGGGAGATGCTTAGGTCATGAAGGTAAGCCCTAATAAATGGGATTAGAGTTCTCATAAAACATACCCCACAGAGCTCCCTAGCCCCTTCTACCATATGAGAACATGACAAAAAGTCTGTGACCTAGAAGAGGGCCCTCGTTCGATCACACGGACACCCTGATCAATGCCTTCTTCCAAATCACTCTCTTCAACTGTATGCAAAGTTTATGGATGTATTATCTATCTATCTATCTATCTATCTATCTATCTATCTATCTATATATATATATTTTTTTTTTTTAAATTTTCTGTATATTCTGATGTTTTGACATCTTGAAAAACCTTACTGGTTGAGGAGAGACTGCTGCCCTTCCCAGGGGCAGCCAATTCTTAGAGATAAAAAGGGGTACAGCTGAGGAGCATGTCTTTGATATGCAGAGTAACCAATCCAAAACTATATCTCCTCTACCTAGCCCATGTACACACTGAAGATGACACTATTCCTCTGTCTTGTCATTCCAAGACCAGGAACCAGGCAACCAGAGACCATACTGATAGCCCAAAGTCCACCAAAATTATTCAAACTAGACAATTCTAAACTATTTACCCTGTACTCCCTTGCCTCTTTCCCATGAAAACCCCAATAAAAGCCATGACCCACCCACGCAATCCCCAGCTGCTGCTTTTGCTTCATGACAAAACCCTAGCATTCCACCTGTGGCCCTGTGATGCAAGCTGTACCTGTTGTTTCTAGGGAACTGTAAATAAATCAAACTTTTTTCAATGGCATCGACCTCTATGTGATGTCACTCAGTCACCTTTATAAATTAAGACTCAGGCACAAATCAATGCACAATGCAATTAATTAAAATAGTTTTATATTTTTAAAATATTTTTTTTCAAGATTTCTAATTTCTAAAAGAATATGGTATGTTAGCATGGAACAAGTTATTACTATTACTAAACGAATCGACAATTTTTTTTAGTTCAACTTTCTATTATGGTAGCTATCAATAGATATAACCACATATTAAGGATCCCATATAAAATAGTTTTTTTGGTATCCTCAATAATTTTTAAAGGGATAAAGGACCCCCAAAATATTGGGGATTTACTGCTTTTTAGAAGATGAAGCATGAGGAAAGTAGTCTATAGATATGTCAAGAAAACATTAACAGTTCACATATTTTAAAAGACCACTTTAGCATGAAGTACTTATAGATATCTTTAAAGGAAAAAAATTAAAGAATTTGGCCATGTCTTACACTCTTTTAACTGGAATGTCAATAAACATTCAAGGAGTTCTTGAATTCAAGTTCCTTAATGTTGGGAAATGACAGAACAGGAAAACAAGTGAGTCTTAATCCAAAAATATTCTACATTGCCACAAAAAAAGTGGATGAGTCAGTTTATCCTTGGCCTCCTTAAATCCTCATGTTTGCTTACCCATCTCATGAGTGAATGAATATTTTGGAAGGTATTTTCTTCATTGAATGTGTTATTTCTCCTCTATGAGCTTCTTCAAGAGAACACTTGAAAACTTCTGGAGCAATGAGTCAAATAATGCACTTGTTGACTTCACATGTGTCAAAAAATAAAATGCTTCTGAAGTTTCAAACCAACATTTACTCTGGGAGTGCTTAGTCTAATTGCCTGTCTTGCCTTCACCACCTATAGCTTTGTAGATGTTTGAACTGTTGGCTTTCTCTTAAACCTCATTTTAATGGAAATTCACAGTTGTGTGCTTTTCGTGCATAGCAACACTTGTCACCATTTTGCAACTTTTTCCAAATATTTATCCCCTTGTTGAGTAAACTCTGTATTGCATGAACCACTTGTAGTTACCATCCCATCTACCTCCTTTTCTTATACTTCTGGACAGTATAGGTAAAATTGTTCTGGACAGTATAAGTAAAATAGTAGATCTGAGCCATTATTGAATTCCCTTTTTAGATATATCCAATTTATTTTCTGCCTTAAAATACAACTGTCATATACTTATTTGTGTTCTCTTCATTTCTACCACCAACAATAATAATTAGCTCTTTTGAAGAAATGTTCCTTTTAAAGAAACAAAACAGTTTTAGTTTTATGGGGCTTTTTGTTTGTTTGGAGCTCAAAACAACATAAATTTATTCTCTCACATCCCGGAGGCTAGAAGCCCAAAATCAAAGTGTCAGCAAGGTCACATTCCCTCTGAAGGTGCCAGAGAAGAATCCTATATAGCCTCTACCTAGCTTCTGGTGGTTGCCAGTAGTCCTTGGCATTTCTTGGCATGACAGCTGTGCCTCTCAGATCTCTGCTCTATCTTCACATGGCCATCTTCCCTCCATGCATGTGTGTATCTGTGTCTCATAAGGACACCAGTTACTGAATTTAGGGCCCACCCTAATCCTGCATGACCTCATCTTAACTAATTACATCTGCAACAACCCTATTTCCAAAGGTCACATTCTGTGGTTTCGGATGATTATTTTTAAAGAAACAAAGAGTTGTGGTTTTAGTTTTTGCTTAATCTCTTTGCTTTAGCTGCTTGTTGTATGATAATGAATATTCAAAACAAAACAAATAACCAAAACTCTGAACCAGAAATACCAGGCAACTGCATACACCAACCACATTTTTAACTATGAATTGCCATGTACTACATAGCAAAGTTCTTCAGGAACCACCTAGTGATTGGAAATGAGATTACCATTGCCATTAATCCTAAGGTCCCAATATTGTATCACGTGATAGAAAAAACAGGTCACTGAATCTTCCCCCAAGTACCAACAACCACTATCTCACCTGAATTCTCTTGAACGTAGGCCTGTAGAATGCAAAAGTTCTATCAAATTGAGTATAGATAGTCATGATTACTTTCATAA
>NW_006433378.1:17429651-17439628 GCF_000325575.1 Pteropus alecto | reverse complement strand
TCAATTAAGCAAATGTTTGTCGAGAGACTCTAAGTTCTGAAGTTGTGCTGGATGCTGGAGGCCTGGGCAGATGGGGTGACCGTTCTCATACCCGGCGATGGTAGAAGAATAACTTTAATGCTATCAGGGAGTAAAAACACAGGAGGGCATAAATGGGAAAAAGAAAGTGTTCTTTTTAAATTCCTCTTTACAGTTGATATAGACACCAAGGGGAAGGACCATTAGAACATGTATCTCCCTAAACCTTTTTGGAGTTTCTGCTTTGCATCCAGCCTTTCTCCAACTTTAGCACCTGGACAGTCTTAAGTATCTGTATTCTTCACAGTGATTCCTTAGTGATGCTCTTTCAAAATCTATCAGGGCACTCTTTGAGCTAAAATATAAATAGACATGAAAGAGTAAAAACTAAATCTGCACCTGCTGTGGTGAGATCACCATCATCATCATCATCATCCTCATTATCATTATCATCACTATCAACATCATCATCGTCATCATCACTATCATCATCATCATTACCATCATCATTATCATAATAATAACAAGACATTTATTATTTGTTTGCTCTGTACCAGGCACTTCATACATATTTAAACTCTCAATCTTAATAAAAACCCTACTGGATATGAGAGGCCAATTCTACTAACCTTATTAGTAAGATATGTGTTACAATTGTCACTCTTTCGCAAATGAGGAAAAAGGTACAGAAAAGGGCTAAATAACTTTCCTAGAATCACAGATAGTACCTAGTCATTCGAGTTCATTGCTGTTGTTGATTTTGGGGTGTGCCCTTCTGTGTGGAAGGGCACAACCGTCCAAAATCAACAACAGCACGAAGTATATCTTCAGCTAATCCCATGCCTCATAGTTTGGTGGGAAACTTTTGTTATAATGTTCAACTCTAACTATTAAGTTTGTTCTAACTACTAAAAGCTATATAATAAATATCTTTCTGCCCTGCAGGGTTAGGCACAGGGAGGAGGTAAGTGAGCCAAACATCTCTACAGAATTCACACTGGAAGGATGTTACGTGTCCTTCCTTACATTGTAGAATTTCACACATTTGCAGTATTTAGTAAGTTTAACTAAACAGAGTAACAGAAGTAAAATTGAAATCTCCGTTTTAACTAATCATAAATGTGAAAATGCTGTAATAAATATATCAACCCAGATAAAAGATATTGACAATTTTGGTACAATCTAGCATGAGATATGCACGGTTAGCAACATAGAACTGAACAGCAGAAAATACAATCTGTAGAGTAAGTGACGCGCACTTATTAGTTACTTGAGACAACTATTTGCAGGACTAATGTATGAGATAAGCTTGATAGCTAATATCAGACCATTATATTAACATTGACTATTTGTTCTTATAATCTTTGATTCCAAAAATTTTTTTGATGGTCTAACATATGCAAAGCATTGAGCTGGGGACTAGATATAACACGGCAAGCAAAACCAGAGTATTCATCTAGATTCTTTCTGTTTTAGGTGACAGAATTTTTAATTAAATAGTATACAAAAAATAAAAATTTTATTGACATTGATGGATTCAAGGATTCTAATGGTATTATCTTCTCTTTTTTATTTTATCTCCCTTTCTTATTTTTTTTCTCTCATGTTGTCTTTCTCACTACTGCTTGGCTTCATTCTTAGTCTCTTTCTATTTGGTGGAATCTCTAGGATAAATGGTAATCAGCAGAAAGTGACAAGAATTTTTTTCTTGTTCTTTCTTCTTCTTGAGCTCACAGATGCTCTGTATTTCCCAGATGCCTTTCTCCACCTTATATCCGGGTGGGGCCGTATGGTTACTTCTACCAATGGGCTATAAGCAGAAATTAAGTATGCCACTTGTAGGGTGCCTTGTCTACTCTCTCTTTCTTCCCTTTATAAGCCGGCCTTAGAGGCAACATGTAAAGAATGGAGCAGGATCTCAGGATGAAACCAGTTTTAATTCCTGAATAATTGCGTGGAACAGCACTCTGCTTGCTATCATCCCTCAAAGAACTATGATATGAGCAAAGAATAAAATTTGATTATGTAAAGCCACTGAGAATTTGAGGGTGTTCATTATAGCAATTAGAATAACCTTAGATTATGTGAACCCATTAAGAATTGATGGGTGTTTATTATAGATTTCCTTTTTTAATATATCTTTTGATGATGGAGAAAAAGTGCATTTGCTAATGACTTGGACAAATGTCCCAAGTGGACTCCAATGGGCAGAGATCTTTCTGGAAACAGCCGCTAGGGTCAAGTGTATGGGACCCTCAGAGTTGCCGGGTTTGGTATCAAGTGTGTAGACCCATGGGAAGAGGACAGGAATGAGATCAACTTGACTCAAACACGTGGAGTTGGATGTCCCTGAAAAGGCATGGCTTTATTATTAGAGAAAGGATATTTTAAAAGAGTGACAGACAAATATCAATAAACACATCTACATATACTTTAAAAAAATAGTGAACATACATATTTTGCCTAGTTAATACGTGTCCATTTCTGCCTTCTATTTGCCAGTTACTGCCTAGAAACTGGAGTTACAATAGTGACAAAGGCAATCATGCATTCTAGTGGGGAAGACAGATGTCCAAGAAAGAGAAGAGAGAGAAAAGAAGAGTGTGGAAAGAAGAGAGGGCAGCCGAGAATAATGGAAACATTACCTCAGTATGCAAAAAATTTGCTTGTGTAAGAGGGACCCAACCATCAGATTTGTCAATGACCAAAGGCAAAAACAAAGTTTATGACAGAGAGAAGAGAGCGAGGCAGAAAACCACCTCATAGTCTCAAGACATTGTTGTGCACTTTGAGGAGGGTAAACTGCCTGAGAGTCCAATCAGGATAGTTTGCCTTTTAATCCTCTGACGACCAGCTATTTTTTTAAAAGTTATATTTGGATTCTCTAAAATCTCTGCAGAGTTTAGCTGTGGAATATATGTGAGAGGCTTTCCCTGTGTCATACTTGACGGCTCCCTTTTGTTAATGCTCCCACCTTCTTTAGTTTCATCTGCACAGTTGCCCTCACTGGGTTTTTCTAAAAGAAAGGCAAGTCATAAGCCAATAGATGAATGAACTAATGACCTATTTGATTAATGCTTTGGCAGAAATAAGTGAGGATCTGAGATACATAAAACATGCTAGAGAATATATAATTAATTTTAAATATGTGTTTAATAATTCACCACCAACCTTTGGTGAGTTAATTCTAAAATCATGAGTTAAAAGAGTTCTTTTAACCAAGTCACCTAAAATGTTTGGGTCCAACCTGACATGGGTTATCAAAGATCTGATGATACCTTATGTGGGCAGATACTGGGGAGGACTCCCTTTAAAGGATGATTTTGAATATCAGTTTAAGTCTCACGAGTAATGGCACCACAACCTCATCCTTCCTTAGCCACCTCTATTCTCAAAGAATTTGAAGCCTCCCATGGCTGAAGGGCAAGAAGAATCTTGTTTCACAGCTAATATAGACTGGGAAGGGTATAGACGAATTGTAAGAGTTTCTTGAAATGAGAAAATAAAAGGCACAAAAGTGCTAGTCTGACTTCTGGGCAGAACACAGGTAAATACGGGCCAAGATTAATTCCCTGAACTGTAAAATCAATCAAATCCCACTTCCTCAGTTCCTCCTGCTTCCTCAAGCTCATCCGCCCATACCTTCAAAGATCATAAGAGGCAGTTCAGCTAGTGGTGAAAGAAAACTTTGCAACAGGCCCAGGTCTGGCCAGCTGATAGGAGAAAAGTAAAGGAGGTGATGGTGATGGTGATAATCATGGAACTGGCTCCTTTCAAGGACTTAGAATCAAGTCTTCATTCAGTCAGCCAGTAATGGTGGCATCGTCACCTCTGGTTTCCAACATGATTTGGGGGTTGGGAAGAGGGGTATAGAAAGAATGGCATCATCTAAATAAAAGAAAGTAAAACCTGCAATGCTTTTACCTGAACTTCCAACCTCAGGTAGTATCGTGACCTGGATAACTGCACTTCCACCTGTACTACCTGACGAGGAAAGGCGCATGTTAGAGAGGTATATATTAGTCCATAAGCTATCACGGAAGAGAATACTGCGTATCTCTTTCTTAAACAAATAAGCAACTTGCAGTAACCCAAGTATCATGAGAGAGGGTGAGGGGGGAACCTTATTGATTAAATAGCTATTGTCTCCTTTTTCTTATTGGTCAAGGATGAGTGAGGCAGTGACCAATTGATGGTTATCAGCATTGTTGGGACTAACTTCATCTTCTTATTTTACTGATCAGAATAAGGCAGATACATTTCATATGGAGAAATTGGATAGTTTCAAGGAACACTGTGATATTCTAGAGTTTGAGCGAGGCATTATTGCAACGTAACTTAAAAAAAAAAAGAAAAAAAAACTAATTGCAGGGCTATGAAACTTCTACCTCCTACAATTACAACTACAACTACTACTCATTCAGTAATTTGACATCTTTGCTTGAATTTGCCATCATGTAGGAAAAAATAAAAACCTCGAATATTTCAAATTACTCTAGACTGGAAATTCATGATTTTCCATGTGTTTCCAGTAAGGTTTGATTTTGAGATGATTTCTGGAAAATAAAGGGAATAAACAGAACTCGAGTAACTCATAAAAGCAAGTAATATGTGCATAATTGTGTGAGAATAGCTAAAACAACATTTTGCAGCTGGTCAGCATAAAACTGACTTGTCAATTTTACTTTACAGATAGCACCTGTATGTCTTAAATAATACACATGTACATTATTCATTTGAAGACTTTTATGCAGTATTAAATTTCTGTGTAAAAGAAAAATGAAAATGTAGCTTTTCTAAAAATTTGTTTTCTTATAATATTAAGTAAAACTGATTTTGAACCATATGTTATCCATCACAGCAGATAGATTGTTCTGTAATGTGTCCTAAGCAGATAGCAGAAAAAATGTTATGAGTTTTATCAGGAATGCAGAAAACGTCCCAGAAAAAAAATAAAATCTCTACACTGCAAGTCCCAAGAATGTTTTCTTTGCAAGGGGCAAAGTGGTATTGGTAAAATCTTCTCTTTTATTATCTCAGTTTTGATCTGGACTTTCTAAACACCCGTAAGTGCAGCCTAGAGGGGAAACTGAATTGGGGTGTGTGTGAGTGCGCACACATGCTGATGTGCATTGTGTGTCTAATGTGTGCGAGATTGTGCATCTGTATTGATGTGTCAAGATGCATGTTAGACCTTATGAGATATAGAAGGAGATAGAGGGAGGTAAGGGGCTGGAAAAAGAGAGAAGGACTGTTCAGATATAGTTTCAGTCTCTAAAGATTCAGGATTAATATCAAAACTGCATAGTGAATTCACTCCTTTCTCTATTCCCAAAATGTTATATTTGGCTTTGTTTTGTTTTTTGATAGGAACAATTGACTCAAAATCTACCCTCGGTAGTTTTTTAAGTGTACAAAATAGTGTCATTAACTCCAGGTACCACGCTGTACAGCAGATCTCTATAACTTATTCTTCTGGCATAACTGAAACTTTATACTCAGTGAAAAGTATAACTTCCCCTCCCCCAACCCCCGGCAACCATCATTCTACTCTCTGCTACTATGAATTTGACTATTTTATGTGCAACACACTCATAAACCTGGAGGACATTATGCTAAGTGAAATAAGCCAGTCACGGAAGAACAAATACTGCATGATTGCACTTACATGAGGTATCTAAAATAACCTTTGGTTTTGAAGGAAGTCTTGTGAGAACTAGAATTTGCAAAGCCAAGTGGCGCTGGTAGAAAAGGCTGGCCTAGAGTCTTTAAGGCAGCATACACGGCCTCAAGCAGTAGTGCTACATTCCACTCCTAGCATCTGCCATCCTGCCACTGAGGGAGATGATATTAAAGGAGTTCAAAATACTCCAAGGCCTGGGGCAGGGATCTTGATGTGGGAAAGGAACGCTAACACACAGAATTGAGAGGCTGCAATTCTACAATTCTTTGGAAGTAAGGAGGAGGTGTTTGTTTGGAGAGGAATATTTTATTGTCAGTTATTTCCTCACTCCTACCCTTAAAATCGTAGATGGGGAACGAGGAGGAAATACTACTTACAAGGATACACAAACCCTAAGGAGTGAAACTATTGGAAATACACATCTCGGAGAGCCTGCAGAAGCTGTTCTCTTGCTTTTTCCCCCTCTATACTTGTTATTTCCCAGCTTGTGTTCCAAGTACCTCTTGGTACAATTGGCTCCATCTCGGAACTGTGAGCTTCTCTGAACATTAATCATGGCTTACTCATCTATATAATCCTTCAGAGAACCTCACAGAGCACTTTGCAGCAGGTATTTGCTAAACTGGCTAGATTTTAAGAAGTATTGTAGATCGAACATCAATCAAGGAAGTAAGGGAAATAGGTTTCCGGAGAACTGGCCACTAGTGGACTTTTTAACCACAGGAAGTCACTTTGATCTCTACTTTCAGTTTCTCATTGGTAGATGATGGAAGTTGCCTTATATGATCTCCAAGATCACTTCCAACTGTAACAGTCTGCAGCAGAAAGTCTCTTCTTTTTGGAAAAGATAAAATTACATATCAGGTGTGATCATATGCTGTACAAATGCAGTGGAAATTTCCCATTAAATATGCACAAATAAAACCAGTACTTGGAATAATAAAATAATAAAGCAATCGGTCCACCTAAACATAATTGCTAATATATTCTCTTTCTATTGTAAAAAAAATTAAGTAAATAAAAACTTCTATTCGGTGCAAATTTCTTCCTTGGACAGACAGGCATCTTTTGGAACATAGCAGTTCATCCTAATCCACTAGGGTAATATTTTAAAAGTATCACCAAATGAACTTCCTAAAATACCCAAGTTACTTTCACAAAAAAATAAAAATTATAGACAAGTAGAAGTTGGTTCTAATATTTAGTACTTGATATTCACATTTGGAGCTTTCTCTATCTTTTTCCTCAACATATTTCTAAACATTCGCATAATCTGAGTATAAACATCATTATTTAATGGAACTTAAATTTAAGCATAAAAGTCAGAGGTATGATTTATGTGAGAAATGTCATGTTTTTGAAAGAGGAGAACTTTCACTAAGAAGAAAATTCAGCTGGAATTTCCTTAAATGCTAAATAAGAAATCTCAGGTCTGCGAATGCAAATAATTGTAATTAATAAATTTAAACCACTGTCATCTAAAATGCCTATCAAAATTATCCTTTGAGATTAACGATAATAAATTGGTTACACTTACTGAATCGAAGTTGTTTTAGAGATGGTGTTTAGTGTCAAATATATTGAACTACTTTTCACTGAAGCTGGTAAAAAAAATGCTCTCTATAAGCACAAGAACAACACACTCGAAGACTATTGGAGAGACAGAGAAGACTGATGGAACCTACGTTCTCTTCTATCCTGCTCCTGAAGTCTCTTGTTCCTCAAAATATTCAACTGGTAGTATTATCTGTGGGCAACTAACTGACCACTGAGAGACTAAGGAGTTACAAATTAAAAGACAATAGCCTTCAGTAATAGCAGCTTCCTCTCGAGGTCTGGAGGTATTTCAGGATCCACTAGGAGTTGTAGGGTGGTCTGGGACCCCAGTGATCACTTCAATTATAAATGTGAATGAAATCCCAGGACATGCTTCACTCTCATGCCTCCCAGGTGACTCCAGAGGGTGCTCCAGGCACAGGCACTGGGCATCATTGCTGGACAATTCTGGGATTCCCTCCTGGGGCTCCTCACCACTCTGAAGACCTCTAGTCTGCCCAGGTCCTTCCTGATTCGCTTGCTGAAAAAAGTAGTCAGATTTTTTAGCAAGGAATATGGGAAAACCAACAGCAGCTTGGGGTCCACTGAGGCCTCCACATCCCCGTAAGTTAAACAAATGTGGAAAGAGAACTGTGCTACCCGAATTCATTTTTCACTGATGTATTCATTAATTTGCTTGGGGGAGGAGAATGCTCCTGCTCTTACAGTAGACCTAACCTTTAGCGGGTAGTGGTTACGAAGTCATCGGATTTTTCCTTCTTTTCCTATTAGAGTTGATAATTAGGGGAAATAAAGAAGTAGAAACCAAGTCGCAGGGACAATGCCACTCATGTACTAATAAACACCACCCTCTCCCTCCAGTCTTCTTTTTCTCATAAAAGGAATTTCTGAGAATGATAGCAAGTCAGGGCCTAGGGCGATAAGTAGTTGTTTTTTGGAGAGAGAAATACAAATACTAGTATTTATCATTTATCATTTAATCGAAGGAAGAAAAATGTGGACACTTTTTTTTTTTTAATATTTTAAAATATGAGCTCAATTCCTTTCAAGAGTTAACCCTTTCTGGCCCAGCCTTCTTCAAGCAAAGCAAAGGAAGTTCCAGTCTTCTGGGATTGAGTGACAGATTGTGGGCACAGATGCAAAGCACTCTTGAGAAAGCTGGGAGCCGGCAGGTCGCACACAAAGGCGCGGAGTTCCCAGGCGGCCCCGCCGGGGGCACAGAAACATTCTGGGGGCCGCGACGCGCCAGGAAGCGCCTGCGGCTCTCGCGCCGCCCGGCCCCTCTGCTGGTGGCTGGGAGAAATTAGTCATCCCGAGCCCTAACCCGACGAGCGTCGGAGCGCACAGACCGAGGAATGGGGAGGGAGGAAACTCGGTACCGGGACCGCCGGGAGGAAGCGAGAGGAGCGCGGGGCGAGTGGACGCACGGGAAGCCGAAAGTCCCTTGCTGGATGGAGTTGCACTGTCTGCGAGGCCGAAGTGCACGGACGTGCAAAGGGGGGAAACTTGCGGCAGGAACTTCCTACCGAGGGAAAGAAAATCAAGAGAGAAGGCAGGGAGAGACTTGAAATGTCTCAGTAACTTTAAAAACACACCAAACACCCCTTCAGGAGATGAGGTAAGCCGAGGTTAGCCAACCCCTATTCGTTGTGAAATATCAGACAAACCCGGAGCCGCTGTGGCTTTAAATGAGGCCAAGAAAATCTGTTTTTTTCTTACTCAAATACTTTTTTTTTTTTTTTTTCCTCTTGCCCTTGCTCCCTCCCTCGTCCCTCCTTCCACCTCGCCGGGTCCCTTCCTCCTTCCCGGTCTCCCTTTCCTCGATCGCCCCCCTCGCCCGCCCTCCCCCATCTGATTAGGCGCGGACCGGGAAGGGTGGGAGTGGTGGGGGAAGCTCTCCCTTTAAGAGGCAGCTTGCAGTGACGAATTGTTGAAATTGCCATTGCAGGATGGCATGCCGCTATAAATTCATTGTTCCACCTCCTCGCATCTTCACAGCGCTCGCGCTGCTCTCCGCGCTCGCAGCGGCCGACTGGGGATGACGGCGAGCAGGAAGGCACTGCATCCGAGGGGACACGGACGCGCCGCTTCGCGGGCTCGCTGCAGGCCGCCCCTTGCGTTTTTGTTTTAATTTTTATGGCTTTTCCCCCTATCTTTCTTCCCTTGCTCCTGGTTCCAGAAGAGTCCAGGAAACCCACAAAATAAGAAAGGAAGTGGGCTCCGGAGCTTGGACGCCCCGCCGCCGGCGGGTCCGGGGCAGCGAGGGGGCTGGAGGCAGCGCTCACCAGTCGCCCGCCTGGCGCGCGGCACCTTCCTTACTTTTCTTGGTGCAGCGAGTAGTAGCTGTGTTTGGGGTGGATTTAAGGTTTTCCCTTTTTTTCTTGTATTTGCTGACTCTCCACAACCCGGCTTTTGCTCTTTCTAATTTTTTTTCCTCCTCTTTCCGGAGCACGAATCCAAACATTTTCCAAACCAACAAAGAAAAGTTCGCACGCTGGCACCGCGGCCCGGACGGGCTGGCACTGCCGCCGGGTCCCCCCTCCCTCCGACACTTGACTCAACTTGCAAGCAAGTCTGTGTGTGCCCCTACCTCCCGCCCCGGTAACTTTCATAGCGAATAACAAATACCCATAAAGTCCCCGCCGCGCAGCCCCTCCCCGCGGGCAGCGCACTATGCTGCTCGGGTGGGCGTCCCTGCTGCTGCTGCTGGCGCGCTCCG
>NW_006433378.1:17402784-17429437 GCF_000325575.1 Pteropus alecto | reverse complement strand
CCGGCGGCGGCAAGGTGGGCTATCTCGTCTACGCGGGCGGCCGGAGGTTCCTCCTGGACCTGGAGCGGGATGGCTCGGTGGGCGCCGCTGGCTTCGTGCCCGCAGGAGGCGGGCCGAACGCAACCCGGCGCCACCCGGGTCACTGCTTCTACAGGGGCACGGTGGACGGCAGCCCCCGCTCCCTGGCTGTCTTTGACCTCTGCGGTGGTCTCGACGGCTTCTTCGCGGTCAAGCACGCGCGCTACACCCTGAAGCCGCTGCTGCGCGGGTCCTGGGCGGAGGCAGAGGCCGGGCGCGTGTACGGAGACGGGTCCGCGCGGATCCTGCACGCCTACACCCGCGAGGGCTTCAGCTTCGAGGCCCTGCCGCCGCGCACCAGCTGCGAGACCCCCGCGTCTCCGCCAGGGCCGCGTGAGCGCCCCCAGCCGCAGAGCAGCCTGGACCGACGCTGGAGGCTGGCCCCGCGGTTCCTGGACCAGTCGGCTCCCTCGTCAGATGGGGGCCAGGGCCCACAGACGTGGTGGCGGCGGCGGCGCCGCTCCATCTCCCGGGCCCGCCAGGTGGAGCTACTCCTGGTGGCTGACGCGTCCATGGCGAAGATGTATGGCCGGGGCCTGCAGCATTACCTGCTGACCCTGGCATCCATCGCCAACAAGCTGTATAGCCATGCCAGCATTGAGAACCACATCCGCCTGGCCGTGGTGAAGGTGGTGGTGCTGGGCGACAAGGACAAGACCCTGGAGGTGAGCAAGAACGCGGCCACCACCCTCAAGAACTTTTGCAAGTGGCAGCACCAGCACAACCAGCTGGGGGATGACCATGAGGAGCACTACGATGCGGCCATTCTGTTTACTCGGGAGGTAGGTCCAGCCTGGGTGGGTGGTCCAAGCACTGGTGTACGGAGATAGGTCAAAGGCACAGTCCTACTGACAGCCTTGCTTCCCCTACAAACCACCTGCCACTGTGGATATATATGTTTAACTGTTTCTTGCAGGCAACCCAGCCAGACTCTAACTCTGCTCCTGTATTAAGGGTGGCCCCGGCAGCTATCTCTGCCTTAAAGAACCAGACCTGCTTAGACAATCAATCGGTCAATCAGGCGGAAAGGTCTCTAGTCCGAGACATGGTGTAGTAGATGCATACATATGATAAGAGACTAGGATGTTCGGAGAAGTGTAAATAGCTAAACGAGAAAAGGAGAAAGAGAGTTTGTCTTTGGAATTAAGGATCTTCTGCTTTCCAGTGAATCCAAAATAAAACTTTGGAAAGGGCGTCCTGGCTCATCCATTGTCATCACTTTTCTCCATGACCTTCCATGGTAAATGTCCATACCTTCTTAGTGAAACCTCTTCTACATTAAATAGAAGGAAGACTTCCCCAAAGGACTCTTTTCAATCTGGCTTCCTAATGAAGTTCTTACATATCCAATCCTGGTGGAATCTCCTTCCTGAGAAGGAAGGAATGCAGGAGGGTGGCTGGATACAGAAACCCAGCCTCGTGAGGTTTTTTAGTGAGTCCTTTGCCTAGTTGCCCAGTGCACCGCAAGCACTGCCTGCTCCTCTGCAGCTGCCAGTGAAAGGTCACATCCAGCTTACATTTTTGGGTTCTGGATGAATGTTTCTGAAGCCCCAGTGTGGAAAGATCTGGGCAAAGTGTCAAGACATGAGGAAGAATGTTTTCCCAGGATTTCCTCTTTTAAGGAAGATGGTTACAGGAAGGGAGAGGCACTGATCTTAACAGGCCCAGAAGTTCTGAGAAGAACACAATATTTATTTGCACAATCATTAGGCCACATTCAGACACAAAGGCTGGGCTGGTTTTGAGCCTGGCTTGCTCACAGCTCTGAGCCTCAGTTGTCACGGCTCTGCTCTGATTGGCAGTTTTAAGTCAGGCCTCTCAGACTCGCCCCAATAAGAATCGATTTTTCAAGCTCATTCTTTAAATGTCTGAGATCCATCCAGGGTAGATGAAGGAAGAGAAACTTTGAAATATTATACAAAATCATAATACGAAATAGAGCAACCTAAGCAAGGACAGGAAACTCACCGGCAGCTTGTGGGAGGTTTCAGACTCACCCAGCTCCACTACCTGTCTCCTTTTTTTACTAAGGCACCCCTGGTATGAAGGAAAAGTGTTGATAAATTTGGAGTGGAGAAACACTTGCGGTTCATGGGGTGGACATAAATGTAAACCACATGTAAACAAGGATGCTGGAGGGCAGCAGCTTAGGGAGAACCAGGCAAGGCACAGTGCTATCTATGCACAGTGGAAAATCTTTCTCTTCATTAAGTGATCTGGAAACCATCCTTTAATTTCTCTGCACAACATAAATCTTTGAAATGGAAGAACATTTATTTTGTAGCCTTCAGTATGAAGTGAAGTTCTCCCATAAAACTATTGCTTTCTTATTTGGTTTCCAAGTGGCTTTTTTTTTTTTTGTGAGCAACTTTCCATGTCTGGATTTCTTGCTTTGCTACATCACTTGAAGCTGCCAAGAAAGAAGCTTCAGAGAGTTTATGGAAGTTCTCTAAAGACAGAGGAAAAAATACTTTTGTCGGCCTACTGCTCCAAAGAGTAGGTCATTTTAATAGTTCACTTTCATTTTTAAATTCAAACCCACATTCTATAATTTTTAAGATAAATAAAAATTAATAGAAGACTCCATTGCTTTACTTCCTGCCCTATAATTTTCCTAATTGGTTCCCAGAAAAAAAAGGAAAACTAGTCAGTGATTCTAAATGATCTATCTCTTGCTTTTTCTGAATTTGTTTTATTTTGGGGTAGATAACAGTTCTTATTTTCTAAGCTCTGAAACATATCAGTATATTTTAAATATATATAAACAAGAAAAATAAATTGTCTATCTTAATTTTAATAAGTATTATAATAACATCTATTTTTTGAACTAGTCTACACATGGAAAGTATTTTACATGGGCCCTGCCTGGCCTCTTCGCCAAGCAGAAGCTCACTTTTTGTAAAGCAGTTCTCATTTAGTTTGTGGCTGGCCCTCTGGTATATACATCAAACTGATGAGAACCAAATATTTGGAAAGCATGTGTATTATGAATATATGCGCCTAATTTAAAAGATTGCTATTAATTAGGGAGCTGAGAAAACTGTTACAAGACTGTGATGCAACACTCACTTGAGAGTACTTCAAAACATAAAGTTAATCTCTACCTAATACTTCAGAATGTGGAAAACAAGTGAGCTAGAGGAGAAATGATCTGAACTCTTCTATCCTGTGGAAATCAGATCTCTTAAGGCCTGAAGGAAAATTTTCATGGTTATTACTTTTTTTCAATGAGAAATAACCAGAGTTGGCACCAAGATCTTCTTTTACAACTCTGTTTTGATGTAAGAAATACGTTGCTTAGCAGCTAGACGCCAAGCCATGAAATCCATGTTTTGATGGGCTCTGAGCACTGTTCAAATTTTGTGTCCAGATGTCTTCTCCAAAATTGCTTGTTTTTCAGGCATGAAGCAAATGTGTGAGGATACGTTTTCCACTCCTGTTTACTAGCCGAGGCCACCTTGAACATTGCATCTGGGAGTCAGCAGAATAGTGCTAGTAATTCATTTATCTAACTAACATGCTTCGCTGTTAGGACTGTACCCCAGCAGTCAGTACTGTTCTAATTAGAGAAACTTTAGCACCAGTCAATTTTCTGGCATAAGAAGCATTTTCATCCTGGAATGGCACTTATGCTGGAATTCACACCACTTTTGACATCAAACAGTAGAAATCTAATCTCTCCAGGATTTAATTTTGCTTTCCAGAACCCTTTCCTTGTTCCTGGTTTCCTCTTTTAAAGTAATTTCTTTAAAGACAAATTCTGAAACCTATTTTGGAAATCATATGTTATTCTTTAGAAACAAAAGTCCTATCTGCTTGATATCAAAATTGACAATTGTTAAACATCCCCTCACCCAGGTACAACACCAATGAAAGCTTCACTGGTTCGTGGATTAAAAGCATCGAATTAAAACTAAACCAGCTTCGAGATTTTGTAATATAAAAGATTCATTCAATTTCATTAATCCTCGGTGTGCTAGTTAATAGGCAGTTGTCTTTCAGCTAACACCTTTCTTTATGTTCTGCCTCATGATGCTGTGTTGGGAACTCCACAGATAGCATTTCTCCTTTACAAGCTGCCTCCTTATTAGGTTCTAACAATAGGAGGGTCTAGAGGGAGACCAGAAGCTTGGAGAAGGGAGAAGAAGGATGTGCTTTTTCTCATTTGCTTGCTGACTAGATTGACAAATTCAATCGCATATTTGAGTTCAAGTCCAATTTATAGTCAAAAGTGAACCCTTAGCAAGGATTCATAGCCTATAGGTCAACCCCAATCATTAAAGGCAAAATAACTAGGAAGTGGGAAGATCAGAAGCAGATTAAGCAGCTCTAGTTGACATTTGAAAAATGATTGGTGAATTGAAAGTTGCCTTACAACTTTCTGAAGTCTGTTGGAGACAATATAGCACAACATACAGAACCTATTTTATTATTGTCTTTCTCTCATTGAGCACATGCCAGTAGTGCCCTCTACGTGTGAGGCACTCTAAGCATCTAAAGGCAACAGGATGGAAAAATACCTGGTCCCTGGCCACCAAGGCTTATCACCAGGGAAGAAGTAGCAGACACATGTATAAGTCATGCTAATGTTAAGAAAATTCTGATAAATACTGTAAACCGAGCTATAAATAAAGTCTGCAAAAGGAGAAGGGAAGAAACAATCAATTCTGCTACTGGATCTTTATACAGGCTTCATTGCAAATGTAAGATGGAATTGGCCCTTGAAGAGGGGGTAGAATTTATTTGGAATAAACCAGCTTTTATGGATCATTTTTAATGTACTGTCCATAATTATAAACCAATTTATAATTAATTCTTTCGACAATCTACAAGTCTAGTATCATTATCATCATTTGACAGATAGACATTTGTACAAAGAGAAATAGAGATAATCTCCTCAGAGTAACAGCTGAGGAATCATAGAGAGAGACAGTAGTCTGGTCTAGGTCTAGTGCTCTCTAAACTAAAATTATAATTAATTTACTTGGACATTCAATATGTTTCTAATAGGCAGAGAGGGATTCAGGGGTTTAAAATTGGCCCCTTTCCTGAGAATCTGTTCCAGGAAACAGATAAGGAAATGGATAATTGCTATATAGCTTGATGACTTTTATGGTAGATGTGATCATTAGATATCATGCAGGTATGTGAGAAAGTTGCCTAACCCATCTGAGTTCAAATTGGGAGAAAGAGTAGGAGTAAGCCAAACCCATAAGGAGGTTACAAGCTTTGCAGACACACCAAACTCTCATGTACAATGGCCTAGAGGTAGCATGGCGATTCTGTGAAATGGAGGGAGTTAGATGTGAAAGGACAGACAATATCAGCATGGCAGAGTGATAGATTAGTCTAGAGAAGATAATAACAACCAAATTATAGAAAAAAATTGAACACCATGTATATTAGTTTGTTTGGGCTGCCATAACAAAATACCATAGACTGGGTGGCCTAAACAACAGAAATATATTCGTTCACAGTTCTGGAGGCTGGGAAGTCCAGAATCAAGGTTCCAGCATCTTTAGGTTCTGGTAAAAGCGTGTAGACTGCCACCTTCTCACTGTGTGCTTGCGTGACCTTTCCTCTGATGTCTAGGAAATAGAGGGATGGGTGGAGAGAGAGAGAGGGAGAGTGGAGAGAGAGAAAAAAAGAAAGAGAGCGAGTGAGAGAGAGAGAATGAGAAAAAACTCTAGTGTGTCTCTTCCTTTAGGACACTAATCCTCATTGATCAAGGCCCCACCCATATGATCTCATTTGACCTTAAATCTTAATTACCTCCTTTCTTGAGGTGCATTCTGAAATGAGCCTCCTGGCCTAAATAGTTGTACTGGATCCAAGGGTAGCCTTTGCGACTATTTCAGCAATCTTCAAGAGGAGACTTGAGATGATCTAAATGAAAGCAGTGGCATTAAAAACTGAGAAGCAGAGACTGAATCAAGAAGTGATAAAATGAGGTAGATGTGAGTTAATTAATCCTTCTAGCAGAAGGAATATTTGGGCTAAGGTTAGGGGCCAAAATGTTGATGAGATATGTAGGAAATAATGTACATGATGAATCATGAAGATACAGGAGAGGCCAGCAAGAAGCTTGGGTTGCATTTTGCAAGGTTGAATGCCAGGCTAAGGTTAATATGTCTTAAATTTTGGAGGGTTTACGGAATCTTATAAAATCTGGGCTCTAAGAAGATAACCGATTGCAGCACATAGGTAGGGAATTTACAGGAGACAAAGGGACCAGTTAGAAGCTTTGGCTGAAGGCCAGTCAAGAAGGAAGAGTAGAATGAATGAGAAATAGAGGACAACTATATATAACTTTAGTAGATGGAGTCAGTGACTTAGATTGACCAGTCCGATGTGGTAGGTGAGAAAAAGAGGCAAGTTAATGATGTCACCCGATTTCCTATCCAGCAGTTTTCTGGAACATCTTTCTCAGTGCATTTTGCATATTTGTATGTCTCTAAATTATTTAGTTGTACCAAACACACCAGAGAAATAAAGACTATGCCATATTATTGTTTTTTAAAAAAAAGGCAATTTACTTGACCTAGCACAGTTTATGGATGTAAAAAATAAGAGTAACGTCAAGAATAACATATGTGATGATTAACAATACCATGGTAAAGTAAGTTCAGGAATTGGAGTGTTTAGATATAGGTTTGAATTTCAGCTCCCCCATCTCAAGCACACAACTTGGGACACTTATTGCCCCTGAACTTTAATTTCTCAACCTGTAAGTTGGAATGTTTTCATTTAATACCAACATGTGTGCAGCTGGAAAGCTGCAGAGATCACCAGGCCCAAACTCCTTATGTTAACGAAGAGGGAACTTTGTCTCAAAGATACAAATGATGTTCATAATGATTCTTACTAATGGAGTTCGAATTAAAGAGCAACCTGCCTTCCATTTGTTATCTCTAACCAGCTTCTATTCCTCTTCTCCAAAATGACTCTTCCAAGCATCTACTCCCTCAATCCCCAGCTTGCTTCATCTCTCCTTCCCCTTCTTTATACCTCACATTTATCAGAGAAAATTTTCTATCCTGGAATGCTGAACCCAGACTATCCAGCTTCCCCTGATTGCCCTGAACCTAACAAATCCTGTAAACTCCAGCCATAACAAACTTCTTAGCATCCCCCAAACAGACCCTCCCTTTTACCATCTCCTGATGAATGCACCAGTCTTTTCTCCTTAGAGTGCATTTCCTCTAAGGCTGTCAGACTTCTGTTCATCCCTTAAGATCCAATTACCTCCTTTCAGATACCTTGATTGAAGAAGAACTTATCAATTCCTTTTCTGCACTCCCTCAACAGTCTGTTCATAAAAGCACATTGCAATCTGCTCCCCTAACAGCATAATCTGTTTTGCTCACTAGATCCTGGCATTTCTTAAGGGTGAGGATCAGATTTTGTTTTATTTATTTACCAATGTCAGCACTTAGCACAGTGTCTGGCACACAGTAATTGTTTTAGGAATAAAAACACTGGGATCTCTTGGCCTCTAATCCAACTAAGCTCTGTATGTTTGATGGAACTTAGTTGTGTGCAAGAACATGGATAGAGATTGTGGAATATGGATTATTGTAATAGTCAGACTAACAGGCCCAATTAATGTAGTCTCTATTGAAGTCCAAATCAAGACCTTTACTATTGGTATATAGGTAGCCAGAAAGCCAAATGACACCTCAAAAATCAATCCACAGGAAAAATATAAATTATAGTGTGTAAGTGTGTGTTTGTGTAATAGTCATGACTAAAATACGTTCCACATCAGATTAATTCATCTATCACTAATCCCTCTTCATAGGAATTGGGTAGACAGATAGGTAGATGGCCAAGGCTAGTTAAATCTTCTTCTGTGCCCTTCCCTTGAGCCCCATGCTTGCTCTTACCAGATGGTGATATCTATAGAAACACAGGTGCCTGCTATATAACTCCAGATTTCCCTGTATGAGGTATTTTTTCTTAATCTTGGCTGTTGTCGCTACAGTTGTGATGATGTCTGCTCTTATCAGCATGCGTTTCCTTTTAGCCCTTTCCTCAGCTCATTTACTCTACGTGAGGGACCCATTTCCCAGGCAAGGCTACAAATCCTGCAATAACCGTTGTCTATTCTGCTTTGTGCATTCACAACTGCTTGGTTCATTTTCCCACCCAGACTGTCCACTGAGATTCTCCAAGTTAGACTGTCATCATGGCACCTGTTTCTCGAGAGAACATACTTTGCTGGCTCCCTGCTTCCAGCTCCAATTGCAAGAATAGGTCTGGGCTATTATTAGTTCTTCTAAATTCCATGATAAATCAGATATCACTGTATTCACAATCCTCTAAATGGCCAGACCTGGTGATTAGTCGTCATGTCAATGACCTCCCTGTCAAGTCTTTATTGATCTTGTCAACCGTCCTTGCTCTATTTTTGAGTTAGATACAATGTCTCAGTCATGTCTCCTGGCCAACACCACACCACAAGCCCACTGATTAAATCTCTGCATGTTCTTACAACCCTCACATTTACTAAATCTTCCACTGCATTCCTGGCTGCGCCATGGTGATAAGATATCGATCCTGCATGAGAAGAACCATCTTTAATATAATGAAGATATAACTTACCTGCACTGAAGAGCTACACTGATCAAGTATAAAAACTCTTGTCAGCACTTTTAATTCATTTACTTCTTGTGTAAATACTGTATGTGATTCACATCTCTTCAGGATCCCCTGTCTCCAGATTCAGATAGATACCTACTTAGGTAGATGAGAGAGAGAGAGAGAGAGAGAGAGAGAGAGAGAGAGAGATAGATAGATAGATAGATGATACATAGATATGTAGATAGATAGATATGTAAGTAGATAGATAGATGATTGATTGATAGATTGATAGATGATATTGCCCCAATAGTATTCTTTCTTCTACTCTGAATAATAATAAAAATTCCTATAAACTTTAAATAAGGCTTGCACCTGTAAATGTTATAAATCACCAATAAGAAATAGACATGAGTGCCATGTGCTGTATTCTTAATAATTTGATGTACAAGTTGAATTTTAACACACTGGAATGAATATTGGATCACAAAAAAAAATGCAGGCATTTATTGTTACTCTTGATGATGAAACCATAACTGGGCTGTTAATGTTTGAAATTATCTGAATTCAATGAAACAGTTGCCAGTTTACATAATTATCGTTACAGAAATATACAGAGCTTGGTTATGTAGTCAAGGGGTTTAAAAAGAATAATTGCTTCTGCTCATAATTTTGTTACATGCACACATTTCCATGGCAAAGGGCCAGATGCATTTAAATAGAATTCAAAGATGACAAGGAGGATTAATGGCCTCTAATGAGCAATTGATTCCCAATAAACAGAGATGTTAAAAACCCCGTCTCAACTTCCTTTAGTACAGGAGAGCCTTTCCATTTGCTGTGGTTCTTCATTCAAGCTTATTAATGAGGTAAGCAGCAAGAAAGGGAAACAGTTCTCGAATTTTATTATTCAAAGATAATGAATCCGAAATTGTGAAGATAAATGGAACTCTTCAGTTAAAAAATATGTGTGTGCAGAAATAACTTAGGGTGTCTAGCAGTTCACTTAAACCATGACCTAGGTATTCGGTCTTAAAGTCACTAAAATGATTGGGGGGAAAAATGGATTAAAAAAATGTATTGTACTATATTATTATCTCAAAGACTGATTATTATGCAAAAGTGTGTTCCAATTTCAATTTTAAAAACTACTAATTTGCTCTCAACAGCTGTAATTTGAGATCCCACAGGATGACACATAAGGATACACAGGAAATTTTGGTAGGCTATTGTTGGTTTGGTGACTTGATTCACCAGTGCTGCTTAGCCGAGATTTCCACTGTCTGAAGCTGTAATAACATGGCAGCTACAGTGTAATTCATCACATCCAGGATCTCATAATACACAGACACAATAAGGACCTAAAAATGTACTAGAGAGATCATAAGGTGTATCTTTTAAATATTTTTCACCTTAGTTAGATTTTGAGGCAGCGAAGCAGAGAAGAGTTAGAAGAGTATCTTGACAATGCATAGATGACATTGGGGGCAATAACC
This sequence comes from Pteropus alecto, assembly GCF_000325575.1. NCBI lineage: Eukaryota > Metazoa > Chordata > Mammalia > Chiroptera > Pteropodidae > Pteropus > Pteropus alecto. Next base: position 17,419,283 of record NW_006433378.1, on the reverse strand, counting down.
TCTTGTGCTGGTTTCCTGAAGTCTGTTGAGGTCTTGCTAGTATACGACATATTAAAGGTGTGTGAGGTCTACATTGAGTCTGACTATATGTCACAATTCACTTCATCAAGCAAATGTTTTTTGCGTTGTTATCATAAGTCATAATTGTGTAATTGGTGATAAAAAGATCATAGCTGCAATAGAAACATATTATTTCAACTAGTAAATTATCTTTCATAATAATTATTATTTTTAAAAAAAATTGTTTCATACTATGGTTATTCACTTATGACTTACTAGGATACTATCTTGCTTTTTGAGATATAAATATACACACCGTCAATTAATTTTCATTGAAAACAGTAGTCAAGCACAAGAAATTCTAATGTTTGTTAATACTCAACTAGCATTTAAAGGAAAATTTATTATTATAAATCTATCGTGTCAAAACTTGGCTTATATTGTCTCTTTATGCTTCACGATTTTAAATTGTCTTGTTGATGTCTTTCATATAAATCTGTAAGTTTTAACCATTAATAATCATGTTCCCCTTTGAGAATCTCTTAAAATTCAACTTCTCACCAAGAAAATGCATACACTTAATTATATAAACACAATATATTACATATATTTTCGGAAGATAATCCAGTTGAGAAATACATTAAATGCTGTGAATAACAGTGCATAACTTTCTGAAGATACAGCCTATGAAATTACAACTCAATTTGGAAATGAAGAGATATTCTTTCGAAGAATTACCTTTGGATTAAAATTTAATTTTCTATCCAAATTATTGATAGATTAATATTCTGCCACAAATATATGGTTGCAGTTTGCCTCCGTGATGGAAAATAATTATTAGGCCAGTCTTGTGATAAAGTTATCATGAATTTAGGTCAGAATATCAAGCGTTTATAAGCATGACCTTATGTGAAAGTGATCTATGATTTATGTGCCTGCATATATGGGATACAGCTCTGTTAAGGCTCCACTGCTATTGTAATGAACAAACTACAATCCTATGACATCTTTTTTAAATGTAATTGAGTCTCATCATCCTTCTGTGCTTCTGGGGACCAGAGCAGCTGAGAAGATTCAATGCCATTATTAGCTTGTCTTTGGAACATTTCCAGAACCGGACAGGTGATACCATAAATATACCCCCCAGGGTTACCTTTTGCAGTAAGCCAGTGGCTCTACAAGGTGACTCCTTCTAGATGTAAATTGATTTTAATGATTTCTTTCTTTCTCCTGGGAAGGATTTATGTGGGCATCATTCATGTGACACCCTGGGAATGGCAGACGTTGGGACCATATGTGCCCCGGAGCGCAGCTGTGCTGTGATCGAAGATGATGGCCTCCACGCAGCTTTCACTGTGGCTCACGAAATTGGTATGCAGCGCCTTTTCTCTTTCCTCGCCAAATCAAACACTTGTAACAGCTGCAACGGGAACCCAAGTATTTGGCAATTAATTCCAGATTTCCCCTGGTTCAGATGTACCGTTGGGGATTAAATTTGTTTATATTTGCACTTTTAGGGTTAACTAACAGAGGAGAGAGAAGGCAAAGGCAGGCACACAATAGATGTTTCTTTGGTGACGGGGTCATTTAAAAGCATAAGAGAAATTTGCTACTGCTACTGTCTTTTAAGCATCCTTAACCGACTCTTAGAAGAAATTTGTCACAGTAGACTATGGAATGCAGAGATGTTCCTCTTAGAAGGTAGTCAAGATGCTACTGATTCATCCAGGGCTAAGCAGTTTGCACAGAAATTGATCATGTTTTATTCCATCGTGAGTGATAATAGTCAGCTCCTTTTGTTGGTAATCGATAGCTTATGGTAAACATGGCTGCCTTGTTTTGAGTAGCAAAGCAAATGAAACCAAGCCCACAGTCAACGGGGCATGTTTTCGAATGTCACTAACCTGATTTATTTGTCATAAGAAACACATCTAAATCTAAAACTAGAAGTTGAGGACTGAGTTATTGTTGAAAAATATCCCAGATTAGGAATATGTGTTTCCTAATCATCAACCTAGGATACCAGGTAGATGAGAAGTTAGCTTAGTACTAAGGATTAGATGTTAGAATTAGACACATCTGGGCTCAGTTCTTGCTAAAGTACTTTCTACGTGTGTCACATTGGTCTTATTATGTAAACTCTCTAAGCTTCAGTTTTCATGTCTGAAATATGGGAATAACAGGGCCTATTTTATGGAGTTATTTTGGGGTCAAATTGAGTAGATTACAGATATCGTCTGTTATTTATAGCCACATAGACATCTGTTTTGCTTTTTAATTAAATAGTTCATTTACTTTTGTAATGTATCATTTTTAAGCATCATCTTTTGGGTGGCAAAGTATAGTTTGATAATTATTGTAATTTTTGCTGTATTTTATTTAAAAGGTAATTTTTAAGCTAAAACTAAAATTTTTAAATAGAAATCAAAACTTTTTTTTCACATTCCTAGTAGGCAGAGCAGATTTCACAAGGTGCCAATGTCTACCTGCTATGTTGTTTTTGGTGAGTTAAAATAATTTCGAATCAAAGGTGTAATTGCATAAGTCAACATATTGTAGCAGTAAATTAGAGATCAGTAGTTAAATTTTAGTTAAATTTTCTGATGTGCTGGTCTAAAAGAGCTGAAAGTGTTTTTAAGACCCATATGCCATTTGTGCTTCAGGGATGGGAGCACGTCTTCACTTGTCTCTCACTCTTGCCTATTAAAGGAACTGATTAAAACTGCAGCCTAATGTAGATACTTAATCAATATTTATTACATATCTATGTATATTCATGAGTAAGTGGGAGAAATGCGTAAGCTGCCCAAGGCAAACTTTCAATTTTGCAGTGGAAATTCAGATCAGTCCAAATACTCAAGAGGATTGTAATTAAACAGAGAAGATTTTAAAAGTACACCAGTAATTAATTACCACTATTCAGGATGAGAGAAGTCCCATAAGAAAGATTCTAAATCCCTGGGAAGGCAGAGGCTAGTTCATCTCAGACTGGGTGGAGGAATGGAGAGGAATAAGGAACAGAGTTGAATTGTAGCATCACCTATCCCTAAAGTCATGAGGCCTAAATCCAGATCTTCGAAAGAAGAGATTACAAATTCCCTGAAGGAAGAACTTTCTTCCTTGAACCCTATAGTGATCTGTTTTCACACATTGACAGCATAAGGCAGTTTCCTGCATGAGAACCAGTAAATGGAACTTCTCTGGGGCTTCGTTGACCCCTCTGGGGCTTCGTTGACCCTCAAGCCACCTGGGCTGGAATGAAGAACCTTCCAGCATCTCCTTTCCCAGCCCTCTTAAAGGTCTAAACCTAGGATCTTGGGTTACCAGGCATACGCAGCAGTCTGAGAAGGAAGAAGCCAGATGCTGATGAGAACAAATGTTTTATTAAAACTAGACATGTACAATAAGAACTTTTCTTAATAGTACAAGTAAACTGGACATACTTTTGCAATACAACAGTGTAGGAGAAATAAGAGTTTCTTTGTGAAAACTCAAACTTGAATCTTTGATCTACGACTATAACCGTGGGTCCCCTTTAATTTCTTGATTGAATCATCTCTATTTACTTCTTTAGAAGCCTCTATAATTAATTCTCCATTCAAAGTCCGCATCTTTCATTTCTCTTTTTTGCATTACATATGGCCTAATCTGAGAAATTTAAGGTCTGGAGATACGAGAATATGGATTTCATTCCCCCTTCATAAAGGGATCTGGCTTTTATCCTCTTTATTTTCTAATTGCTTTATTATTCTTTAATTTCACTTTTTGCCCTAAAATTGTGAACATGTGTTATAAAGTATGAGCCTTACAAAATTTAGAGAAGATAACCTTACAAAACATTTCCTAATCATCTGTATATGATTACAAAGTCTTGCCTCTGCAGCTAGTATGCCATTTGCAGATCTGTTTCCAGTGCTTTATTCTTAGATTGTTGCATGAAGCCATACAATGAGCTAATGATGCTCTGAGTTCTAATTCTACTTCATTCTCCTCATGTAATTTCCTCCCTGCCCTTTTATTAGAAATTTACTACTTTCCCGCTTTGGAGGTTATAGATGCAGGCTACATATGGTAATGAAAATGATGCTGTGATACCTCAGTTTTCCTAGAGTGTTTTGAAGTTGCTTGAGCCCATTTCAAAATGTGCAATTTGCTTCATGCACACAGTCTGTGAATGTTCCTGTGCTCAAAGCATAAGCTGTGAAGAAAATTCCCAGGCTGTTTCCATAATCTTCCTACTTTATTTCTTCTGTAAGCCATAAAGGATACATTTGGTTAAGAATACTGCTTTATTAACTGACTTAAAGTCTCTTGTAGGCTGCCCCACTGCTTCCTTTTTCTATATATAGTGGTTTAAAATACAAAATCATTGTATTTCAGTCAAAATTTTCTTCGTTCTTTTACCTCCTCCATCTAATATATGTCCTATACTGAGAATTAACAAGAAAGATGAAGGCAAGCTTAAAGTCCCTTCTGGAACCTTTTCTATCCATAGTGTTGAAGTCAGGATGAACAGGATTAAGGGAACAGTTCAGAAAGTGACTCTTTTCAAGTACCCCGTGTTAACTGGAACACTTCTCTTTTCCTGCTAATTCTTTCTAAAAAAGAGCTAGATTTTGGAGGCGCATAGTCAACTAATGTCAATACAGACTTCTGGAAAATAGATTTTGATGACTATAGATGCTCCGTAGGCAGTAGTAATTTGCGTTCCTCCTTTCTATGTTGTGTGCATGTAAACATTGAATAAATTGTTAGGGCATTAACGAAAGTTTCTTTAAACTATCAAGAACACAGTCCCCATCCTTGTGCCTTGAGTGAAGGCAAGAATGTGGTTATGGGCATTTTACAATCCAAATGTGAACTGTAGAAAGTTCCAAGTGAATGTAAGTTTACATTTTGAGTTTATATTTTTAACTTGTCAAACTTTTATTATTGGCTTGTAATAATAAAGATTTCACCTGCTGCACACATGGTTCTTCAAAATAATAATTTTATTGATGTTGGGCCAGTTTCTAATATGCTAGGGGGAACAATCTGATTTTATTTAGACTAATGAAATCCATGATTTGCAAACTTGCCGAAGCTTTGCTTTATGGTAGTTAATTATAAAATGTGCTAAATGAATCTCTTCACTATGAAAGATTCCAAAATGCTTCCTAAGCTAAAGCCAGGCAACTGAAAAAATCAAAGCCAAATATTCAACTGGAGACTTAGGAAATGCTTGAGACACAACAGCATGGCTGAGCGTGTTTTGCTGTGGTTAGAGTAGGTTCGTTGGTTGTGCTGATCCTTGTGTGACTGCTCCCATAGATGATTAGATTAAACAAGGCTGTGTTTTGAAAAGCTGCAGAGGCCCTGGAAACACCATAGACCAAAGCCAAGTGAACAGAATCAGATGTCAGGACTGGCTGTGAGATGTGAAGTGAAAGGAAGCTAGGATTTAACTCGGTATTTACCCACAAACCCATAGCTTTAATCGACACAAACTGAGCATTTTTTTTTTTTTATCTAGTTTGGAGCAATGCCACACTGTGTCATTCTTGGCCCCCAGATGAAAGGTGGGACTAGATCTTTGCTATATGTCTAGCAATACTGAGAGATTTAGTGTGTAAGGTCAGATATTTTTTTAAATCAAATCCAAATTCATAGTTCTTTAGGGAAGGCATATAGATTATCTATCACATGTGTGGAAACCATAACCTGTTGAAAGTGTCATGAGAAATAAATATATTCATACACTTAATGCATGATTTTTTTTTATGATTAGAAAATATCTCCTCTCCCAAATCAAGAGTGTCTAATAATATTGAAATGTTTCAAAACTACTGAAGACTAGAATACCCATAAGTAAAACTAACAAACCCATGACATCAGTGAAAACAACAAAATTGGCTAACAATCACTGGGCATTGGTTATTTGTCACATATACAGTCTAAAAAGTTTGCATCATTTAATACTCACAAAAGTCATGAGGTAAGTACTTTTAATGGATCACCAAGAAAGGAGGAAACTGACCCACAGAGACATTTCTAAACATGTCTAAGGTCAACGACTAGTGTGCTGCTGGGTTAAAACTCAAACCCACTTAATTTGGCTCCAGAGCCCAAGATTTTGACACTACTCTTTCTTTCATGGTTTATTAGCATTCCGTTTTTTTTTCCAACCACAACTGACATTCTACATTATTTCAAATTAGTTTCAGGCGCACAGTACAGCCGTCACACACCCCTACGATCCACAACGCGATTTCGTTGACAAGTCCAGCCCCGACCCAGCACCATACGTGGTCATTACAACACCACTGACCATGCTCCTCATGCTGCACTCTACATCCTCATGACTACTTTGCAACCATCAAATTTGTACTTCCCAATCCCTTCACCCTTTTCACCCAGCCCCCCAACTCCCGCCTCCCATCTAACAACTACCCGTTTTATTTTGAAGGAGATAACCTTGAATTTGATTCAAACAGATATTGACACAGCTAGTTATAAGGTGAAAAAAATTGTTTTCTTCCTTCCAAAATTACATAATTGCTAAAACATTTACCATTTATGTGTAACATTTTGAAATAGAATTTTAAGAATTTTATCACTATTACAGAAGAATTTGCGTTTGAGTAGACATGTGTGATCCAGTTGTTGGCGCTTCTGGTTCCCTTCTTCAAAAATTCTAGATTCTGATCCCATGGGAGCTATTGACTCGCTTTTCAACCCCTGGCAAGACCTTCTTGCACCTCAATAATCCCAGTTGGAAAATTAGGTAAAATAAAAACATGACCTCATTAAGAAACAGATGCTTCATCTGAGTATTGCTTTCTTAAATAAACACATTACAGAGCTTCTTGTGACACTTTTTTGAGGATATAGTGCTATGTCCCCTTGTCCATTGGTCAGTCTGGGGTCAGGAGACAAGAGCTTGAAATTTTGTTTAATTTGCAGACCAAAGTTTAGAAAAACAACCAATTTCCTTCCCGAGGTTAATGTTATAAGCCAGCCCTGGTTGTACAGTAATACCTGAGTTGAATAAGAAGCTGAACCAACATTTTCCTTTAAAGTAATGTGTCTGCCCTGATGTATATTTTCTCAGATTTCCTAACACCAGATTTACTTGTGAAGTTAGGGAGGCAAAATGATTTTAAAATCTATATTGTGAATATTAAAGAGATTTATTTAATAAATTGATACCCATTTGCCAATTTAAGAAAAAACAATTATACTAGAAAAATTATCAGATGACTAATTGTTTGCTATATCTGAACTAACAATACAACTCAGACTCTTACCTTACAGACTTAGTTTTAACATGTTATCATAAATTCATGTCCTTAGCCTAATTGCAATAAACTCCTTCCTTATGTTATTCTGTGCAATGGGCACTCAATAGAGAGACTGTTGTATTTAGGATGTGATTTAACATCTATTAAGAATAGATCAGTATTTTCTACAAAAGCACCAATGATTTATACCTCGATTTTTACTAATGACTTTAAACAAGACAGAGTTCTGAGATACACATCACTTGGGAAAATCCTGGAATAGACAGTTACATTATTCTCTAACTTTCACTCTGACTTCTCTAATAACACTTTTTTTTTTTTATTTAGTATGTAAGTACAAATGTCATTAACAAGTACACCCACGACACAATGTATTTGGTCCTTAAATGCCTTAGAATTTTAGGTGAGAAATGTCCAATTACATCAATCAAGAACTAAAGATTCACTAAGAAAGATAGTAATGTAAATAAGATGGCTTAACTTAGTTAAAGCATGCAAACAGATCTTCAGTCTTTTGACTATCTACTGATTATAAATGTTTGCAAATACAAATACTAATTCTTCCTTAAATCAAGACTATGGGACTGCTACTTGAAGCTCTGACAGTGAGTTTTTGCCCCAAATCCATTCTGTTTTGTATCTCTTACTAGGAGCTTTCACGTTATGTTTTTCTGAAAGAGCTTGGTTGAGATTCTTCAAATCTCTTCTTTTACTCTTCAAAATTGCTTTGAAACCTCTTCACCCTTTTATCCCCTATACTTTGATTTTAAAAAGAACTATCTCTCTGTTTTTCCAGAAAAAGTGAGAATTGTCTTTCAATGGTTTTCTGGTATCTTCCTACCTTCTCCAAGACCTCGCCCCTCAAATAACATCACTCTGTATTGTTCTAAAACGTCATCGTAAAATACATTTTCAATAAAAACACCAATGAATTACTTAAGGAATTGTAAATATTGTCCCAATATTTCCTTATATTCATTTGCTGTTTTACTCTCTGGGACACTGTAAATCCCAGTTACGTTAATCTGCCAGGAGGTGGTATGTTGAAGAAATGTAATTTTAAATATCTGCGGTGATTTATGAAGAAACTTTCACTGGAAAAGTTAGCTGTCTTAGATGATTGGTGACATAATGACAAATTCGGATTCCCCTTCACAACATGTACTTGAAATATATTGTTGCCAGGGGCACTTTTTCAATTTCCAAGATTCTAGATTTTTCTCTGTTGATCAGCTCTTACTGTTCTAGTGTGCTCTCTTTACAATAAGTGTGTCCCTTTAAATAGGCTATGCTTTCATATGTACCTTGCCATTTGAGGGCTCAAAGACACTGGCAAATTTAAGATTGACATTAGATATCTTAGCATAATCATTGGGGGATCACATTTGTAAATACCACTTTTCTCTCTGGTCACAGGCTTTGCTATGTGTGTCACGTCTTTCCTGAAGAGCATCCAAACATCCCTCACATTGATCTTCCATTTCAATTCCTGTCTAGCTCCTGCAGGGAAGTCACATGAGTCTCTCTCGCTGTGCCCTGGTGCCAGCTACTGTGGAACAGGCTGCCTGTTTCTCTGGGTGCTTAAATGTTTCTCACATTGCCCATAACTCTCATTGCCCTTGAGAGAGCATGCCTGTCCCACCAGCTGACAGACTTTTGTCATGGAGGACAGAACATTCATCTGCCCTCTGAAGAGTCTGTCTCTAAATGGACCTTCAGGCAGTCCGCTCCAGACTGATTCTTGGAGAGCTTACAAAATTCACATCTCCTTTTAGCTCTTGCTGAAGTGGAACTAAGATTTATCCATGCTCAGAATGGCAATCTCTTCTGATGGTCACGTAAGAATGTCTCATATGTATCTTCAGCAGAAATTAAGTTACATAGATAAACTAGTAAATTTAGGGAGCATAAAATTCACAATACTATGTCAAGTAGCATGCCATAATGTTCATAAAATTATGCCAAAATATTTTTAAATAAACTGCTTTGGTTATATAATGGAAATCTTTATAATTATAAGCCTTACCATGCTGTATGAAAGAAAAAATTGAAGTACTCTCTAGGGCCTCTCAAAGTGAATTTAGCGTTTGCCACGCGGCCTGCATTTTAAATCAGAAATCAAAAGTCCAGCTTCCAAATGAAGTGACAATCCCTTAATGCAATAATAAAAATGTATATAAAAATTGCTATTTAATTTATGTAAAAATTTGGAGGGAAAACACGATTAGTCCATTAAATAAATATGACTGTGTTATGAAATAGAATGCAAAAATTACATTTTTTAAAAATATAAAACCTGGATTCAAATAAATATCATGTTGCAGAGGTCACCTTAGGCCACATTTTCTCTCCCTTTTCTATACCAGTGAAAAAACCTCAAGTGTGAAATTTCCACACAGATCCCAGTGTCAGCTGATAAAGATTTGACTTTGGAAAAAGAGTTCAAGAAGCACAGAGTACATTCTCAACACGTGTCTGATGTACTAAGTAACTAAGCCCTTTGGAATAGGACATAAATGAAAGGTTCTGTTTTTGTATGATAATGTAGTTCCCTGAAAAACTCAACATACCGCTCCCCCGCCCCCCGCAAAATGAGCTTCTGCCAGCCTCCTCTTACATGTTATTTAAGACATACTTTGCAGACTGTGATGCACATTCATCTTACTGACAAATAAAACGTGAGTGTGGTGAGAGCGTTTCCCACTTGCTAGCCTAATAAATGCTACTGAAATAAATAACTGCCTCATTAGCATAGAAATGTGGAGCCTCTGAAGGTCACCAAGCCCTAGCAACCTGATTTCAGCCAGAACAGCAACCAGCTGCTCGATGGACAATTTTGTTATGAGGTGTTGGTGATTTAACAAGTTGGCCAAAAGCAGTTGGAATGCAGTGTGAAAGATTTCATCTCTGTTGGGTTTTACTGGTGCACACTGGACTTTTTCGTTGGAATGACCTAAATTTCTGTCTTTGCCATTCAGAAACCCTTAGAGAATGCAGTAATCACTTTTCTATAGGACTTTCTTTTATAGTGGTTTGTGTATAACTCCTTAAAGTTTTCCAAAAACACTACTAGAAGTATTTATTGCCTACTTTTTGGAGTTTCTACAAACTGCTGTCTCAGAATTATTTTTAACAGCATTTTAGATCTATTGGAAAATGTTATTTTATGTGAAAATGAATCTTGTGTAATAAAAACAGTTTAGTCAACTTATAAGAACGTGGTTCTGTTTTTGCGATATAATATCCACCTTGTAGAATGAAGATGGCAGTGGCTGGGGTTGCAGGTAAGCACGACACCACCTAGCTGAGTGGTTTTGGACAATCACTTACCTTCCCAGTATTTGTTTTCTCTTCAAGTTCTACTACTTCATGATGGGCATTTTAGTATTTTAGACATTTCTTAATGGATGTATTTTTTAAGTATGCCATCTATTTGTGAGACTAGTAAGCATTCACAACTCACTAAATAATGCAAAGAAATGAAAGGGTAAAACAAGCTGATGTTTGCATGGCACCAAAAAGTTACTAATTTCACTCCTCTTTCTTTCCCACTCCCCCTCCCCCAGTCACCTCTTACATAGCTACCTATTAACTTAGCCAAGAAAATGGAAGTCATCTACTAAGTGTTTGCAACTTGCAGAACATTGAGTTAAATACAGAAGTTTCAACGGTCAATGGGGGTAAATATTCTCTGATCTCGTGGGAGTATTATGGTTGATCAGAGAAGGTGGAAAATTAGACAAGTAATTACAACAATATGTAGTGAGGGCTATGACTTAATCCCACAGTTGCCTTGCAAATTCTATATTCTAAATAAGACCTTGTTTTTACATATCATTGAGCATATGTGATCCATATGGATTATGGGAACATCCATTCCTTAGTGTGCTTTTTCAGATTTCCTCTAAATGTTCACCAAAAGTGACTGCTTCTAACTACATGCAGCTTTAATTTCCCTCGGGGTCTATTCTCTGTGTGAGAAGGCAATTAAAATGAACTCACATACAATTGCGGGATGCGGGAGGCGGGGGCCAGGGGGAGGAATCAAATGCTAGTATAATTGTCATAGAAAAGTAGAAATGCAAAATCACTCATTTGCACTTCCTGTATTCTCTCCCTTAGGACATCTACTTGGCCTCTCCCATGACGATTCCAAATTCTGCGAAGAGAACTTTGGTTCCACAGAAGATAAGCGCTTGATGTCTTCCATCCTAACCAGCATTGATGCCTCCAAACCCTGGTCCAAATGCGCCTCAGCCACCATCACAGAGTTCCTGGATGATGGCCACGGTATGTATTGTTAAGCACAACAAAGGCTCAGAAAGAAAATCAGATTAGTACAAGTTTGATTTCCTTATATCCTTATGATATTCATGCTGCCCTCTAAGACAATGGCGGTTTAGTGTCAAAAAAAAAAAAAAGGAGAAAGGGCACTGTCTGTTGGTGTGTAATGCCAACATCCTTGGTGGCATTATAGCTATGGTATTTTTGCTTTTTAAATTGAAAAGTTCAAAGGAGAAGCAGTGTGGGAGACCACACAGAATGCCTAGCTAGTGCCCTGAGAACTTGGCTTTTATTCTCTCTTTCACCACGAGCTTCCTGTGAGAATGCTGGCAGACATCTTGTTTTCCTGCTATTAATATGACTCTCAAAATTATTTGTTATATTTCTATTTTTGGGGTGTGGTTAAGATGTAGGTGACAATTCTGTCAGATTCTCTTTATGGCAACATAAAACCAAGAAAGGAAACTCTTTAGATTTGAATTCGCTGGAAGAATTTGGTTTCATCCTGACAGCAGATTCTCCTGAAAGTACAGTAAAAACTGCAGAAGTAGAAAATCAATCTGAATGGTGAGCAAACACTTTTAAGAACTTCAAAAGAAAAACTTTGGCTTTCTCATTTAGATACAGTTCAAGAGCACAACATACTATATTAAATGTTGTAAATCTGGGATTAGTACTGTGAATTATATAAAACAACTGAAGAAGTCACAGTTTTTAAAAAATAATAAATTCTGACCATAAGTAGTAATCTTTGAAACAAGCAGTTGCAAATTTCCTATCATTTTGTATTACTTTAAAACACTAGAAACATAGGAGAATAGACTTATTAGACTTGGAAGAAAACTTCAAGAAACTACTTAGTTCAACTTTCTCATATTACAGAAATGGATGTATTCTCATTTCTTGTTTTTCTTTCTCATAAAATCTGTCTCTAAAAATGGTGGTTGAGTTGAATATGACAGAAATTCTTGATCGTAGTAATTGTCCATATATTGATCTCAACGTTAAATCAAGAGAATCTGTGAAAACTGGTTTTTCCTAGTTCCACAAAGTTCATGGCTTGATATTTCTGTAATTTCTTGGTGAACTGGCCATCTTGAACTTTGGCTACATAATGTCAAAACAATTGAAAGTTCCATTTGTTTCACATTAAAAGAAATTTTGCTGCATAATTCTTTGGTATCTTGTAGGCAAAATTTGTTCGTTAACTCATTTTTTGCTCTGTTAATGGTAATGCTTTATCTAATTGGGACTTTTAAAATTTTCTATTCCTAAAAATGCCCAGTTTGCTTTAAATCTTTGCTTAATACAAAATACATATCCTTAGTTAATTGAAAGGATATACCAATATCTCAAAGATTTGGAAACAATACTAAGAATCAGTGTACTAGGCTTTTCCTATAGACTAATAGTAAAGTGGTAATTTTCTGTTTAGCTCAGTTTCCAATGCTGATTCAGTGTTGACAAAGTCACAAAATGAATGTTTAGTTAATTATATGCCTGTCTACATTGATCAAGTCAATATCTAAAAAATCCCTCTTGGATGGAATCTTAATCTCTACTCTTAATATTACTTTTGCTGTTTTTTTTCTCAGGCTTTCTGAAAATGAAATCACGTTAATATTTTATTTCAACATCACACGTTACACATTCCAAAAGGCTGAGCTAAACTTTGAATCACTATGAACGGATTTAGTTGCTAAGGCAGCAAATACTTATGGCTAAAGTGGGACCAAATTTTTTTTCCTGTGCAAGTATTAGGTCAGTTAATTACAATGTTGTGCAGAATTTTGTTTCTTGCTGCCATAAATCTAGAATGATTCATTTATTTCATGTTTGTGGAATTCATGATCTTACTTTCTAAGCAGTAAATATGCTTTCAGTATTGTCTTCATTTTTTAACATTATTTCTGTTTCAAGAGCTCATGATCAGTTTTTAATATTGTTTGCAACCAATTTACATACCTTATATATCTTTCTGTCTATTCCAAAGGACCTCATGGTAGATAATAAGTAAGAGCATTAAATTACACTTGACATACAATATTATATTAGTTTCTGCTGTACAACACAGTGATTATACATTTATACAACTTGCAAAGTGATCTCTCCAATAAGCAACCATCTGACATCATAGGTAGTTATTACAATATTATTGACTCTATTCCTTATTCTGTATTTACATTTCTGACTGTTTTTTTTTTTTAACTAGCAATTTGTACATCTTAATCCCCTCTCATTTTCACCCTTCCTCCCAATCCCCATCCCAACTGGCAACAATTCCAAGAACACACTTTTAATAGAAATGGATCTTATTTCCTTGCACTGAGAAAATCTTATCTAAATTTCTTATTTCTAAATGTCAAATAAATAAATTCAATTATCAAATTTTTTAGACAGCCAATTTTCATCATTTATTAATAAATTCATTTCATCAAACCTAAACTTCTTTCACTTTTGAATATGTTAGTTAGGCAGTCTTGCGTTTTAACCAAAAATTAATTTTTCAATTAAAAAACTAAAAACCTTTATTTTTATTGGTAGCCTAGAATCAATAAAATAATTTCATAATACAGAGAACAAAAGAAAGGCCTTGTGATGTGATGCAGTGGCAAAACTCAATATGTTCATTTCAAAATAGCACGTGCAGATTCAGAATTAAAACAGCAGTGCTCTCCGTAGCACTATCATTTAAATGTGAATTCAAATAATTTAATAACTTTTAAACTTCAATCAGAAAAACTGACTTAAGTCAGTTTAAGTGACAGTGTGGCAATAAGAACTAGTAAACATGATTTTAAGATGGTTGAGGTGCTGACGTTTCCATTTCAATGCTTTGGGGGGAACCAAGAAGAAAATCAACATCCGAGATGATAGAAAAACAAACAAACAAATACATCTTGTTAGAAGGCTAAACTGGTATCGTGAAACCATATAAGTTCACACCTAGAGATCAACGCAAGCTTCCCTTCAGAGGCCATTTGTTCATATGTAGTAAGAATAGTTCTACTATTTTTCTATTCTAATTTTCTAGGCCATTAAAAATTTTAAGCAATAATATAGTCGTGGTGGGGGATGGGGTACTCTTCAGACAGGTAAACTGGGAGCAAGAAATGGTATCATTTGACAATAAGGGGGAAACTAGAAAAGCTGTTAAATGTAGCTCTAAAATATTAAAAGCTCAGAGGTCTGGTACTATTTCTAAAAGGTCAAAAGCCCTATCACACCAGCGTGATCGGTGAAGGTATCTCTATATTTCAGCATGATACAAAAATCAATACTCAGAAAAAACTGGTTTTCATTTACTCAGAAGGATTAAATTATGACACTAATATAAAAGCAGCAAAGCAATTGCTGTTTTCAAGTAGATACTCTCACAAAATTTTTACAATTTTTGGATAGTAACTGAAGAATTCATTATCTGGAAAACTCTATTTATGGGTAATAGCTCATCTGTCTCCCTAGCACCTCCAACAATGCTGGAGAAATGAGGTCTTAGAGTACAATTAAATTCAAATCATTTGATTTGTTTTTAAAATTATTAGCCATAAGTAGTAGGACGTTTATAGCACTCAACCACTGCCTAATTTAAATTCATTAATACTGAGTGTTTCCTGATTTAGTTCCAACAAGAAATATGTAGTAATTAGGTTATGGCTGCAAAGTCTGTGTGCACGCTCTAAGACAACTGTGCCTGCATATCTGTGATTCAGAAAAAGAGAAGCCGTGTGTCATGGGGACCCCCCAGGCTCTGCCAGCCTAGCCAAGATAGTTGTACGCATTCTGCAGTGTTTATACAAGTTAGCTCTGGGCGAGCTGGCTAAGAGTATGATCCTCCAAAATAAAGGAAGCGCCGGCAGAGAAATTGTGCAGTGAAAGCAGGTTCTTAAATTTCTTTTCTCAAGTGCTTAATAACCTTGAAACTAAAAACGATAGCTCTGTCTGCTGTATCCCTAAGTCAACAGCGCCAGGTGATGAGAAAGGCCACCACCTGAGTAGATGCAGCTCAAGAATACCCATGACACAGGCTGCTAAAGGAAACCTATACACGGCTTTGAAAAATTGACATGTAGCATATTTAAAGATTTAAGTTTATAGTCACTTACTGAACACAGAACTTTGGAGATAAAATGATACTAGAAAGTCAATTCTCAGAATCCTTTGTAAATATAGACTGTACAGCTAATAGTAAGATCTTAACATTCAGTTTTATTGTAATCTCAGTCAAAATTTATTGGCATAAATTTGATCATAACATTATCATATTTTTAACATCTAGTGCATCTGTACTTATATTCTGTTATTTATTTAACTTTTAAGGTTCTATTTTATTTAAGTATCATTTGAGATAATATAATGTTAGTTTTGAGTGCACAATATAATGATTTGACATTCATATACCTTATAATGTGATCACCGCACTAAGTCTCCTAGAGTTAACATTCTGTTTTTAAGGTAGTCCTCATAAAATTCAAAGCCCATTATCATAATATCTTGATTTCACCATAAATGTGTTCTTTAATAGAGTCTGCAAATAAGACATATTTTAAGTCCATAGTGGCCGATATGTTTTAAAAACTGCGTTTCATCCTTTAATACAAAGAAATTTTAATCTAATGTCCTTGGCATTGCATCCACTAAACAGTGTACCTAATGCTAACAGTTTCACAAACAGACCCTTTGAATCACTTTTGTTCAGAAAACAATTGTCTGTTCCTCCGTCAATGCCCTCATTAGTGTACCTGTCACTGGGCCCATAACGCATCAGTTTCTTTTTTTTAATTTTTATTTTTCAGTTACAGTTGAAATTCAATATTATATTGGTTTCCGGTATAGTGAATAGTAGTTAGACATTTATATAATTTATGAAGTGATCCCCCCCAAGAAGTCTAGTATCCACCTGACACCACACATAGTTATTATAGTATAGTCGAC
>NW_006433378.1:17395788-17402774 GCF_000325575.1 Pteropus alecto | reverse complement strand
ATCCCCATGACTATTTTGTAACTACCAATTTGCACATCTTAATCCTTCAGCTTTTTCATCCAGCCCCCCCAACTTCCTCTCCCATCTGGCAACCATCAGTTTTTATTCTCTGTATCTAATATCATCAGTTTCTCATTTAATGTTAGACATTCGAATAAAGACTAAAAGAAGAGTTGCAGAGTCAGGGAGATGATAATAGGAAGTAAAAGAGAAGAGTTTGCAGTATTTTTTAGGCTCCTTTGAATAAATTTCAGGAAGAATATTAATTGATTTCTCCTAGGCTATGGATATTTGGGCCAAAAGTTAATTTCTTACCTGTATACTGACAAGGAATAGAAGACAGAAATAACTTCAGTGCTAGAAATGGGTGGGGGCGGGGGGGAGGGCAGGATGGAAAGAATAAAGAACAACCAATGTCAATTCACTAATTTCCATTAATGATTAATATGAAAGACAAACAGTGCTGGAAGTCAGATATTAAAAAAACAAAGGTTTTTCTGTTCCATTTCCTGGAGGCGTGCATACTTTCCATCACGCCTTGGTGTACCTTGTGTCCGTGGAGGGACCATCCTTTCCTTTATTTGTCCATCGCCAACTACTGCATTTTACTTTGTAATTTTTCACCTTACTTGTCCCATTTAATTTAATACGGAGAGTAAAAACAAATATGCAATATGCATGCGTTTCTATTGTCTCTTTTTTAGAAACCATCGATTTATTTGTGCCAAATGTTAAAACAAAAGGAAGGAAGGAAGAAAGGAAAGGAGGGAGAGAGAAAAGGGAGAGAAAAAGGAAAAAAGCAACTTGGCAGTCGGTGGAACAGAACGAACAGACAAGATGTTGGCAGCAAGGCGCATGTGGGATTGCAGACTAGGGTAAATTAAAAACCATGTGAAGCGGGTATGAAGGAGTGGTTGAGAATAAAAGTGGAACAGCGTAAGAAGAGTCAGCAGTAGACGGGCACTTATAGAGATCAACATAAATCATACTAAGTAAGACACTGATTAATTTCCTCTTCCACCGCCTCCCCCCAAATGCACACGTTTTTAAAAATGGAAAACCTATATTCAATCCATTATTACTGAGATTTGTAAATATTTTATACTGAGAGATTCAGAATAAGGCTCTTTATTGATTGTTTTTATTGTTCTGTGGTGTTCGTCTGCCATTTGGTAGTGATATCTGTACCTATTTTATAGCAAAAGGATAATTTGACAAGAAAATGAAATAGATAGACTATATATTTCAGGGTAAAAAGAAACTAATGCAGCAACAAATCCTAATGTTGAGAACATTGGAATAACACATGAATGGCAATTCTGAAATGAATTATTTTATTTTAAAATAAAGGAAAAGGTCATCTCCAGGTGACCTCTGAGGGAAAACCATACAACCGGAATATCATATTTTTAATAGCAAAGCAAATGTGTTACTCTTTTTTAAAACATACTGTGGTATTAAGCTGCATAAAGAGATGCCACCTCTTGAAGTCTCCCTTTTCATAAGCTGATTTCAAATCATTTGTGTTATACATTTCTTTTCCCTTATCATCTACTACTAAGGTAGAAAGGATGTTGGTGGTTACGCATCCATGGAGAGAGGTGGTGACTTGTGGCTGGAGATTAACCAGGTATACCCATTCCACAAGCACCCACACGTGGAAAGACTTCCCAGCTAATATTTAGTTCCCCAGTCTTATGATCTGTGCTTTTTAGTAGAATAAAAAAAGTTTTCTTAAAAGAGCACTTCTGAAGAATTGGAAAGCATTCTTGGTGTCTCAGAGATTCCTTGACAGTCTTCTAACATCAGCAGTCTGTTGAGTGTTCCCTTGTTTACATGATGCTCTTTTTTATGGGGTTCTGAATTGCCTAATCTTACTCTGTCTTCCAAACAAAGCTTAGTGAGGTTTTACTATCATTCTTTGCTATTGACTTGATGTTGATGTTTTTCTTTTAACTTGCTGTTTCTTTTAACAAAGTTCTCTTTGGCTGGATACTTATTTTTAATGCTTTTTCTGGCTTGCCTTAAGAAGCTTTACCTCTTCAAACGTTCTGGCTCAGAATTTAAATAGGAACTTTGCTCTTTATTCATTTTCATATAATGCCTTCATCACAGATTGACAAATTCTAAGGTATTCACTTTGAAGAAAACTTGAATGTAGTAATTGTAAAGACATTTGCATCATTGTTAACTACGTTGGGCGTAGTAGTAACTATCTTTGTTTCATATTTTTCTGGTCACCTCATATCTTTGTTAGGTAATTTTACACTTACAGCATGACAGTGAGAAAAGAAACATTCACAGAGCTTGAAAATAAATTAGGGAGAGGTTAACAAACTTGGCCAAGAACACTCAGCTATTTAGTGTTTTGCCAGAATTAGACTTGAGACCAGGTGTTTCTACTATTTGGCACGATATCCACCATTTAAAGGATCACTACAGACACTTGCCTTTCAGCAAAAAAAAAAACAAGAAATCTACCCACATGCTAGCAGAGTCGAGATGGTATATGATGAGGAGGGCAGGCTCTGAGCACAAAACCTAATAGCTTTGTGATCTTGGGTTAATGATGTCTCTTTATGTTCCTCAGTTTCCTGTGTTTCAGTTTGCTGTAAAATTAAGAAAACAATCGGATCTGCTTTGTGGCGTTCTTGTGAGGATGTAATAAGCCAGTACATTTAAAGAACTGAGAATAGCACAAATGTGTAACAAATATTTGTTATTTAAACACTATTAATAATCAGTAGGTAAATCCTAAAATCGAGTAAAAACACATAGAAACTGAAAATTTACGACCTTAACTCACTGAGCAGGTATCCTTAAGGAAGATTTTTGCGGGGAGGTGAGGCACGTTTGAGCTTCTGAATTGGCATCATCCATGTGGGTGCCGGCTTCTGTTGATTCCCACATCCCTACACACTCCCCATTCCACCCTGCAAGGAGAGCACCGACGTGCTGGGGGCAGACACATTCCAAATACCCAGCAAATACTCATTGCATTATGTAACTGACACAAAGGAAAGAGAAAGGAGGACTACAAAGATGGGCCCTGGCCCAAATTACCAAAGATTATTTATTTTCTTCTCCCATTGCTCCTTTATTCGGTGACTCTTAAAAGCTCTTTATTAAAATTCTTATCAATCTGAGAGAAATACTTTATTTAGTTTCTTTCCTTCACTTTATAGGAAGAACTTAAGGGTGGGTCAGGGTCATTGTTCTGTTTTCCCAATATCTAGTAATTTTGTGAGGACATCGTAGGTGCTAACCAGATATAGCAGGCATAATATCAAGTTATCATTGTTTTGAGTGAATGCAAGAATGAATGAGGTGTCACCTTGTTATTATTCATGGAATTAATAGAAAGGGGACATGGCAGGCACATGAAGAAGAGGCAAGTTGGAAATGGAGAGTGAGATATATATAAATAGAGCACCAAGGACAAACTCTGTTTGTCAATGTTGTAAATATTATTATTATTATTTGTCGTTGTTGTTATGTCCATTATCTTATTTCCTCTAGGTCTGTCTCAATTTTTTTTTTTTTAGTCTCTCAGCACAATGGCTGTTTTTACAACTAATCGTTATAAAACATTTTTATTTACTCGTACCAGTGCCATTATTATAGATACCCCAGAGTCCACCACGCGCTGAAAATCCTGGAGGAAGTTGGGTATTGGTGAGCACAAGGAGGCACCCAGCCTCGTCGCCCACAGAGCCCCTCCCCCGAGCTTCACACTGGCACCTGTGGGTGCCTCAGGCTTCGACACTGGCTGGAGTCTTTCATTTTTTAGATCCATGATTTCAGCGGTTTGAAGTCTAAACACAGAACAGTGATCAACCTTGTTTTTTCTTTTAGGTAACTGTTTGCTAGACCTACCTCGCAAGCAGATCCTGGGCCCTGAAGAACTCCCAGGACAGACCTACGATGCCACCCAGCAGTGCAACCTGACATTTGGGCCTGAGTACTCGGTGTGTCCTGGCATGGACGTCTGCGCCCGCCTGTGGTGTGCTGTGGTGCGCCAGGGCCAGATGGTGTGTCTCACCAAGAAGCTGCCAGCTGTGGAAGGGACACCATGTGGGAAAGGGAGGATTTGCCTGCAGGGCAAGTGTGTGGACAAAACCAAGAAAAAATATTATTCAGTAAGTGATTTCCTTGTCACGCAATGCCTGGAAACCCAAGACCTGAAGTACATTCCTGTGACATGTGTGGGGACTGTCACCAGAAGGCTTTATTTCCTAGTTAAAATATTTTTTCTTGGGAGATCTTTTTACTGCTCCTTCCTTTCAGCACAGGAGTCATTCCCAGTCGTCAGGAGTCGAGGACATGGAGATCGTAGGTGCTCAGATTCTGTCTCCTTGAGACCCCGAGTAGGGCTCACTTTTTGGAACTTTATTTTCAAACTTCTCTTACTAAGGTTACCCGAATACATTTATTTAAATTCAGTGAGTAAATAGCAGTAGAACTGACACATGGTCCTTATGCATACTGAGAAAGCTCCAAAATAGTCATGTTTTCCCCCTCACAGCAAGTTCCTCTAACTTTAGAAGCTCCAGTAACCTATGCCTGCTCCAAGGAAATACCTCCGCCCTCCCCATATGGTCCACTCTCAGGTCAGCGACTGTCACCTCAATGTTAAGGCCCAAGCAAAGCATCCATTCGCTCTCACGAGATTTCCAAAGTCCCTAGAAAAGTGTTGCCATACACTTGTTTCTTCTGTCTTTCGAGACTGTCACACAGCCAAGCCTTCTCAGACACCCGACACAGGCAGTCAGACCTCCTTCAGGCGTTCCCTCAGCAACGGAGTCTACAGCATCCTTCCTTTTGGAGTCTCTCAGCTTCCTGTTGCAGTGTTTCTGGAGTAATAAACCTGGGGTACCACTTCAGGGCTCTTCGCTTCCTGCGTGCAGTGTGCATGTGGCCTGGGTGTACCTAAGTATCTGTCACATTTCCTCTCGGGGGGCGGATAGGGAAGTGACACTCTAATCTAATTAGATGTCAAGCCAAACCCAGGTCGAATAGGTTTATGCATGTGGCAGAGAGTCTGTCACAGGCAGGATGTATGATGTCAACAAAGGTGCTGCAGATCCTCAGCGCTAAGGAGGGAGAAAAGATCCAAGCACGATTGACTAATGTCCGGTGCCATGCAAAACCTTGCGTCATACATTTTGTTAAAGATGTAAGATCAGAGTGGACAAAACATTAACTATGGTTCAGTGGTTATTAACAGAAATGTACAATATCAGAAGAGAATTCGAAGTGGCCCAGAGACACCAGAAGGTAACTCTTGCAGAGCGCTACGTCCTTAAGGTGAAGCGCTCAGAACCTCAGTGAGGGGATGGGGTGTGGGAAGCAGAAGAGACAAATTGCCTAGAACTGGAAACACATTGTAATTACAGAACATTCAATACCTTTGACCATGTTAAACTCAACTCTATCTGGGATGGAGTTTCTGCTGTCATTGAATGCAAGTGATTTCCTAATGCACATTTTGAATGTTTTCCTCCCTTCTAAGTTAAAATATCTTTTATTTTCTATTTCAGACATCAAGTCATGGCAACTGGGGGTCCTGGGGGTCCTGGGGCCAGTGTTCCCGCTCCTGTGGGGGAGGAGTGCAGTTTGCTTATCGACACTGCAATAACCCAGCACCCAGAAACAGTGGCCGCTACTGCACGGGAAAGAGGGCCATCTACCGGTCTTGCAGTGTCGCGCCCTGTCCTGCCAACGGTACGCTGCTCCCAGGGGTCAGCAACCACCACACATCCCGTGTAATTTGCATTCCAGCAGTAATAAATAGGAGAGGCTAGAGAACTAGCCTATCAATCCGGAACCGCACGGTTCCGCCAGCGTGCAAATCAGTAACAAATACATGAGTGGTTTTAAATTATTACCATAAATAATTTAGTATTCAAGGAGTCGAAAGAAAATAACTGCTATTTTCAACTCTGTGTAGAGATAAAATCTTTCAACACTCGTGTGTAGAGAGGCTCTGAAAGAAAGTTAACATCTTCTTAAAAATAATTATTTAAATGCACAAGAATTTACGTAAGTTGTAGAACAGTAGAGTAATAATGTGACGTGTTCGTTCTTAGGTAAATCTTTTCGTCACGAGCAATGTGAGGCCAAAAATGGATATCAGTCTGACGCGAAAGGAGTCAAGACATTTGTGGAATGGGTTCCCAAATATGCCGGCGTCCTACCGGGGGACGTGTGCAAACTGACCTGCAGAGCTAAGGGCACCGGCTACTACGTGGTGTTTTCTCCAAAGGTAACTGCTCACCTACTGTCCAGAAGCAGTAGGCGTCCTCGGTGGAAAGCATTTGGTGGAATGGAGCCTGCAGATACTCAATGTAAACAGTCATTATTTGGGGGGATGGCTCAATTTTGAAGGGTTTTATTTTCATCTCTATAATTGCTATATTTTCAAACATTAATAAAATAAATAGAATGCATAAAATTCTTTTGTGAACAGAACAAAGGTTTTAAAAACTATTTTTTACAAAGTATGATCTCCCTCTCTGTCAAGGAAGGCGAAGTGTGATCTTAACTTCAAAATAGCCATAAAAACAGCTAGTATTTCCTAGGCACATCTATAAAGGGGACTGTAAAGCAAAAAATCTTTCTATTTTTCTATCATTTAGTCAAGAATTTCTTTGGTGACTCATGAAGATAGACTTCACGATCATCATCTTTGACCTAGACTTTTAAATACCTTGCACCCTTAGTATGAATCAATGTCTATCTAGCTGTACATGTTATATGTGTGTGAAATTATGCCTTATTTTTCACAAAATATTTTTTAAATTATTGTGGTTTTATTTCTCACAGTTAATGTCATGCAGCAATTTAAAATACTGTTTACCTAATTTGCAAACAGGTGCTACATTTTAAACCATCTCTGTAACTGGCCTATAGATATTTATAACATTATTGAAAGCTAAATTACTGTCCAACTAATATAATTTTTTAAATAATTTATTTTTATTACA
>NW_006433378.1:17369357-17395607 GCF_000325575.1 Pteropus alecto | reverse complement strand
AATATTATAGAGAAATAGAAACAGAAACACCACCTGGGAATATAACTACCTGGCACGCTATTAACCTGTCGAAGTGTACCCTACTTCAATTTACACACACATACACATGCATACACACATATATGAAGAATTTTGCATACATGCAAATATAAAATATGTCTCTTTGTATATATGACATGTTATATACACTCATATGCACAAACCACAAATAATCCATATATATTATTTTATAACTAGCTTCATAAGTACATAATAATCCTTTTATCTAAACATATTTAGTTTTTTCCACTAAGTACTTCTCCCTAACTTCTCCAGGCTCTTTTTCCTACACTAACCTGTCTTGATTTCAGCATCTGACAGTTTGACGCAATAGGGAGGGCTTTTCGACCATTACGAGGTTTTGAATGTCAGGTGTAGATTTTCAGATTTATTGCTATAATAACAGTTATGCAACAAAGAAATATCTCTGTGCTCTTGAGCCTGCTCTCGTTCTGCCACACGCTGAGTGAGAAGAATGCTTCTATCAGTGTAAAAAAGCGAGACTATCCAATCGGGACATGTTACACATACAGAAATGGAGATGAGTACTTGGGTCCTCCAAACACATTCGGAATTAAGCTCAAGAGAGAAAGTGCATAACCCAGATTTGTCCCAGATCTTATTTCTGCCGCTATGTCAAGGATTCTTCAGTTAGATACTCCTGGAAACTATGGGGGGTTTTTTGTTCTTTGTTTATTTTTCAATGTACTATCTATTCCAATCAAACTCAAAACTCACAAATTAGAACTTGCTTTTTTAACTAAGAAATTAAGTGCCTGGGCACGATTATTTCCCACCACTGATGTGTTTCTCATATTCAGGTGACCGATGGAACCGAATGTAGGCCGTACAGTAATTCCGTCTGCGTCCGGGGGAAGTGTGTGCGGACTGGCTGTGATGGCATCATTGGCTCAAAGCTGCAGTATGACAAGTGTGGAGTCTGTGGAGGAGACAACTCCAGTTGTACCAAGATTATCGGTACCTTCAATAAAAAAAGGTAATGTGATACAGCAATTGCTTGAGCATGGACTGAACGAAGCTTTAGACTGTTGCAAAGCTGATAAAGGAAGACTCACGTTACATCATAGGCTGTCTGTGGGAGGGGGCTTCACAGGGCTCCGGTGACACATTATAAATATGAGAAGGGGAGGAGAGGAGGCAAAAGCTCTGGCTGCCGAGTGGAAACTTCATGGTGCCTCTAGAAGCCGGTAAACTGGTGGCCGTGATGTCACGTTCTCGCAGTATGAAAACTGAAAAAAAAAGTCAGTGCCCTCTCGTTTTAGCAGTATTTGCATCCTTCTTGAAACATAATTTAGGAAAGGAGGGCCCATTTCCTTCCTATTTTTTTTTTTAACAAATTCTCATGGGGCTATATTTTTCCTGAGAAAACATCTCTCGTTGCAAAATTTGAGTTAATTGCCATGGTATAGACAAAAATTCTGTTTTAACTATCCCACTTTAAAGGTGCTCTATAAAGAATAGTATCTATTTCCTGCTTCTTCTCATGGTCCTTGATTATACTTTTGCTTTGAACATTTAAGTTTATAAGGTCCCAATTTCTGGCATAAAATATTATGCTATCGGCAAGGATGGCTGAGCCAGCTAAAGAGTCTGCTGGATGCACTGTTGTTTTTCTTCTTCACCAGACCACTTTTATGCTGAGTGTGCTGGCCAAGCACACCTGTAGTCCTGATGTCCTTTGTTGTCTTTAACTGGAGAGTAATAGGCAAACCGTGTTAACAGGAAAGTTTTATTAAAACAATTACAAACCATGTTAATATAAAAAAACTATCTTCGATGTGATAAAAAAAATTGTATGGCTTTAGAATTTATTCTGAATTAAAATATGTATTGCTGATCCTATTTGCTAGTGACATAATCATTATTCATCTAATCGTGTGGGGCCATGTAGGTCACAAGCCCTGCAAATCCAGTTATAATCTGCATTTTTATTTTTTTCAAAGGTGCAAGTCACCCTAGAAATGATCAAGTCTAAGCTTTTGTTTTACAAGTGAGTGAATGGGAACTGTGAATGTTTAGGACTTACCCAATTTTACATGGCTGGTAAAAGCCAGAGTAAAGGACAGTATATAAGAGTCAGGGGGCCCATTTTTAAAGCCTAGCCCTGCCATTGTATTAGCTCTGGAGTGAATTTGTTCAAACGCTTTAATACATCCCCACTTTATATGCTTTTTATGTAAGATGAGATATTATCTCCAGCATCCCTCTTGGCTTGGGTTAAAAAAGCCACTGCAGGTTTTCATATCATCTCTTGATATTAGATGCTTCAAAAAAAAAGTTTTACAATGAAGTCTAATCCAAAATACATTAAAAAAATAAATAAATAATGGGTCAAGTTGAATGGATAAGCAACATCATCAGCATTGTATCTTCTCTCTTCAACATAGTAAGAAGCTCTGACTCTTGTCTGGCTGTCATGGTAGACCAGATGCCCCATAGACAGGGGCTGCCTTGGGGAGGAGCCTCCTCTCCAATCATAGGAAATGCTTGAATGGAGGAAACACACTTGTATTTTCAGTATATGAATGAGTTGCCCCAAACCTCTAAACTTGAGTAAGAATTTGAAAATAAATAATTAAATTTTATACACATCAGTCAAACTGCACATGCAATTTATTTCTATTTAAATGATAAGGAAAGTAAAAGACACAGAAATCTTACTACGAAATTACTTATAGAGGCAAAGATTTTGGTAAAAGATGACTCTTTCTCACTGGCATAGTCCCTTGCTGCTTACTAGCATTTCCATCCTAGCATTTTTGGCAAGCTGATGGGTATTAGAGATATTTATGCCTTTGCCCATTTTCCTGAGCCAAAGATGGATCATTAGAGACCTATCTTATTTGTTACCTACTATAAAGTGTCACTCAATCTACCGTAATCCTTCACAGACATTAAGCATTTGGGGAAATTTGCCTAGGCATTAGAGTTTTGTTTTTGTTTTTTTGTTTTTGTTTTTCTTTTTCTTTTTCTTTTAATAATGCTAGCAAGCTCTGGTTACCCAGTTACAGATTTTTTTTTTTTTTTTTTTGGCAAGGCAACCCTTGGTGGACCTCACAGATTGCAAGGACCTTGTTAGTTTACAATCCCTTATTTTTTATTTTTTATGCCAACAGCATCTGGAATTCCTAGATGGTCTCCCATCCAAGTACTAACCATGCCAGACCCTACTTAACTTCCGAGATCAGATGAGATCGCATTTGTTCAGGGTGGCATGGCCGTAGACCCAGTTACAGAATTTTATGTTCCATTTCTTCCTGCCAGTTAACCCAGAGTTCTAGTAGAAATGGAAGCAGAGCCTCTACTCTGTCTCTTGTTCAACAACACTTAAGTCCATGGTTCCCCGACTGGTCATTTGGAGCAATGTGATAAAATCCAAAAGGACTGCTCCCTGTGCCCCATCTTGAAAGATGAGGATCTAATTGATTTGGGTTCTGGGGGTCAAAATTAGATTAAAATTAATATCTCCATGTGATTTAATACTCAAACAAGTTTGAAAAACATTAATTTAAAACATTTTTATGAAATCAAGGGCAGATTTTTGTGAGTTTGTGTTTATATATATACCCAATTTGTGCCAGAACGTAAAGTAGCTTTGTAAAGATGATAGGATTTGTAAATCTCTAAATAAAGTTACTATGAAATTTTAAAACGAAGGCAGATTGCTAACATCATCCTAATTTTTGAACATCATAATAAAAACATATACAATGATAGTGTAACCACAATTCTATTTTAAGAAAATTAATTTTTGAAACCAAAATTAAACTAATATCCTAAATACATTAAAATTTTGTGTTAAAGTAAGGCAGGACTTTTAGAGAATTTCTATTCGTTTATCCATTTGTTAAGCGTTTGCTTATTTTTTCCTCTCTCTCTCTCCCTTCCTCTCTCTCTCTTCCTCTCTCTGCTGTGGACATTCCTGTCTCTAGTAAGGGTTATACAGATGTTGTGAGGATTCCTGAAGGCGCAACCCACATAAAGGTCCGACAGTTCAAAGCCAAAGACCAGACTAGATTCACTGCCTACTTAGCCCTGAAGAAAAAAAATGGTGAGTACCTTATCAACGGAAAG
This sequence comes from Pteropus alecto, assembly GCF_000325575.1. Taxonomy (NCBI): domain Eukaryota; kingdom Metazoa; phylum Chordata; class Mammalia; order Chiroptera; family Pteropodidae; genus Pteropus; species Pteropus alecto. Next base: position 17,391,473 of record NW_006433378.1, on the reverse strand, counting down.
TACATGATCTCCACTTCGGAAACAATCATTGACATCAATGGAACAGTCATGAACTACAGTGGCTGGAGCCACAGGGATGACTTCTTGCATGGGATGGGCTATTCGGCCACAAAGGAAATTCTAATAGTGCAGATTCTTGCTACAGACCCAACTAAAGCATTAGATGTCCGATACAGTTTTTTTGTTCCCAATAAGTCCACTCAAAAAGGAAACTCTGTCACTAGCCACGGCAGCAATAAAGTAGGACCGCACACTCCACAGCTGCAGTGGGTGACGGGCCCATGGCTTGCCTGTTCCAGGACCTGTGACACGGGATGGCACACTCGGACGGTGCAGTGCCAGGATGGAAACCGGAAGTTAGCAAAAGGATGTCTTCTCTCTCAGAGGCCTTCTGCATTTAAGCAATGTTTGCTGAAGAAATGTTAGCCTGTGGTTACAGTCTTACGCCGAGATAACTGGATGATTCATCACTAATTGGTTGTGGTGAACAAGAAGAGGTCTACCTAAAGCACAGAAAGTCACGCTTCAGTGTCATTGCCAACAGGAGTCCAATTATGGGCAGAATCTGCTCCCTTTGACCAAATGAAAATGTGCACTGTTTCATGTGACAGTGGTGACCTTGGAATATAGAAAAACTTGGGAGTTAATGAACATCCCGTAGGCCCACAAGAATGAAAAAACACTGATGAATGTAGAATCAGGCGACATTTGAAGATGGCAGAACAGCAGTCTCCCGTTTGTCACCTACCTCTTACAGAATGTCTTCAAAGGCATCATAATCATTTTCACCCATAATACACAGTAGCTTATTTTTATTGTTTGTAAACATTATCCCTTGGTATGTCACTTTATATCACTTGATTCTATTAAAAATATATATATGTATATAAATATATATATATATTTCTATTAAAAAAAAAAGTGTTTGACCAAAGTAGGTCTACAGCTATTTCAACTCCTTTCAGTTTCCAGAAAGAGCTGTGGATGTTTTACTGGAAATTAAGAACTTGCTGCTGTTTTAATAAGATTTAGTATACTTTTAGACAACAGGAGATCAAATTTTAGTCAAAACACATTTTGACAGCAAGCATCTTCTGAGAAAAGCTGAAAAGAAAAGGATCTCAGTGTATCTAGTCATTTACATACATATGCAGGTCCATCTACTTAAACCTTTGATGGCCTGTATTTTTTCAGGCAGCCAGCCAAATTAATGCCTAATTAGGTTGTAGAAGTCGTGTTTGTATGTGTGTACGTTAATGATATTCAAGAGTCTAAAAATTAGTTTCCTCATGTTAGAATTTACAAGGATAAAAACATACTTCATATTTTCAATTTATCTTTCACAATCGCTTTCCCTTTCTACGGCTCTCATTTGATATCTCACAATGTGTAATACACATGCAGTACACACAGCAAAGAGTTTTCTAATCACAATTCAATACTTTCGATACTGGTGTACCTCTTACCAGCAAGCCTTTAAAATGTGTTTGTTTTTGCTTATTTGTTGTTTTGTTCAAGAGTCTTTAAGACCTACAATGTTTTGGACTTCTTGTTGACTTAGTTAATAAGAATATTAAAGCTCACTTGGTAGTTAGCCACATCCAGAAGTGATTATCATTAATGTGGCTAGTGAAAAAAAAAAAAAAGTGGTTAATATCAGTAAGACTGTTTCCACACCATATAGGCAATAATTTCTTGCATTTTTTTAAAATCCAAGTATACTGATACTGCACTTAAGATTTTTCCCGATTGGAAAGCATTTGATTGTACCAGTAAGTGTTTGAGTGATGAAATATGATGATTTTTGAGAATTTTTGTGCTTTTATTTTTGATAGCCTGCCTAGGTAGGTTGTAAGTTTGAATAGTTTGACATGGAAAATTTTTACAATCGTATGCATAAAAATCTCTTTTTAGATAGTAGACTGAATCCCTCCACCCCAGAAAACCTAAGGTGTTTCATTTCATTGGAATTTTTTTCCTTTGTGAAGTATCACAAAGCCAATCATTTTTATAAAATTGTATAATAAGCATACCAAATGTGCCTATTGTGAAGATTTGCATATAAAGATGATAGGGAGCTACTTGTTTGAGTTCCCTAAAGCTCATGAGAGTTTATTTTTATTATAAGATATTTTTAATATAAAATAATTATGTAATTGAACTTGCTATATCACATTCATTTCAGTGGGCCAGGAGAATGGATGTCTCACTGTTTTAAGTAGTTTCTTAAGAAATTATTTGGTAAAACAATTTTTTTACAAAACTGATAATTACTCTTTGGCTTTTCATAGATTGACTTTACTTTAAAAGTGGTTTTTTTTTCTTAATAAATTACCAGTTAGAGAAATGAGGCCTATATAAGGCTGGTAACCTACATTTGATGGAGGTCAACCAGCTTTCAGGAGCAAGGAATAAAGTCATTCAAGTAAATCATAAAAAAAAAAATTTTAAACCACACCAATCATTTGTCTATCCAGAGAAAACTAATAAAGAGGCCAACATTACTTTTTTCAATTTTCAAAGTAATTTCAATCAAGCAATTTAACTATGACAAAGTTTATTTTTGTCTTTTGTAGGTATGTTGATGGCAACATTAAAAAATAATTGAAGAGCAAACATGATTGTTTTCTACTCTGCTTCTCTATACTGTATTCATAGACTTTTAAAATATGATTTATCAATGATTCATTTTCCCCTAAAATAATGAAGTTTTACACTTTTTATTGAAACAATCCTAGAGAGCCTAGAATGAATAAACCACTATTTCATGCTTTTAAGGAGTTTTCTTTAGATTTTTTTCTTTTTTTGTATAAATACCTATAAATTGACTAAGGAATGTATGTCTAAACTCTTGAGAAAAATGATTTAGACTGGAAACTGAATTTCAGAGAAATGGAGTGTTTGGTAGATATAAAGGATGATATACAAAGGGAAAATTCTCAGTAATACAATCTAATTTAGTCTAGTTCGACTTTGAATTACTTCTTTCTCTTTTCCATAGTTGCATCTTGAATAAATAGTCTAAAATTCATGATGCTAAGTAGCCTTTCTCAAAAGATGTTTGTCTGAAATGCTCAGGTTAGTAAGAATCTAATCTCACTCACAAAACTAAACACTCCAGATTATTTCATTAAATACAAAGGGAGTCCAGAAGAAAATAACATTTATTTCTTTTAGAACAGTAGGGGTCAAGTAAAGTCCTGCCTTGTTTTTTAGAGATTTAAGGGGACTATTTTAATTTATTCAATAAATTCAACTTAATTTGCCTTCCTGTGGAAACAGTTTTATCCCATTAAACTAAGAATTAAGGGATTAATCACAAGCAAAAAAAGTTGCAGCACTGAAGAAAAGTAATTTATTGTTTTTGCAACTGGTATGTGAATTTGTGTGATAAAATTATTTATTCTTATTTAACAAAAATATGTGCAAATTCTATATTTAAAATGTTTTGCTGTTGTCCTACTTTTTAATTTATGCTTCGTGTTTGTGTATAAAGTACACTTTGTGAGTTTACATAATATGCAGCACTGGTTGCTTTTGTATTTTTTACAGAAAGCTTTCTGTGTGAAATAGGTGTATATGTATATATTCTTCATGTATCCTTATTCTGATACTATAGTTTTCCTTTCTAAGGAAGTTTTAAATTTAATCTTTCGTGACTATTAGTGTCTATTACTTGTAGTTATGTTAACAGGTCTTTTGGGTTCCAATAATACTATTTTTTCCAAGTCACAGATAAGAAAAACACTTATTCAAACAACTAAGGTCCAGGTTTTAAACTTGGATACATAGATAGCCTGGAAACTTCCCACTGAAGCTAAGACATAAATAAGAATCAGGTCCATTCTTTCACTGATAAACTTGAACAGGAGCTATTAATGAATTATGAAGTTGTATACACATAACCTCCAAGTGATATCAGTGATAATAAAACCAAATACGTCTTTTGCTGCTTTGGAAACATTCCTTAAAAATTCATATTATTTAGTCTCTAATGACTATAAAATGAGAGTAAACAAATTAGATTTAAATGATTCAAACATTAGTAGTCATACTGTTTTTACAAATAGGGGGTCTCCATTGATAAAGTGTGACATTTTTTACTGCTACTAATGAATCTCATGGAGTGATAAACAGACCTTGGGACAAGCAGCAACACTTCCAATCACATCATCTTGCTTCTAACTATGATTTCGCAGTCTGGTCACAGCTATAAGGCAAAGCACCCTTGGACACACAAGTGACCAGATCAATCTCCAGCTCTGATATGTCTCCCATTGATTCCTTCCTTATTAAAAATGTCATTGTCATGGTTTAGGCGAAGGGAGCAGCCAGATTCAAAGAAGCACAGAGTTCACTGTTTGTGAAATAAGATTGAATTTAATAATGACCAAATTGTGCTAATAGTTTATGACTGAGTGTAAAATCTCATTGGCATGATTGATGAATATTACCAATCTATTTATAATTAAACTTGAGGCCATAAAAATACATTATATTTCTTAACATTTTAAAGCTACAAAATAAATGAAAAACCATGAATACAGAAATGGTCATCCAAAGCTATAATAGAACCAAGTTGAGGGTCAAGGTGATCTATCATATAGACACATAGAAAAAGAACTTATGTGTTTCCTTTGGTAAGTCCACTGATAAAAAAACAACCTTCTTTATAGCTCTCTGCTAGCATAAACTGAAGAAATGACTTCTCAAGTTATGTCATTATGAAACACATCATCTATACTGCATAAATGTGTTCTAGTCAATTAATGTATGGGAATATATTGAAATAAAACCCATGCATTAGTGAAACAAAAAAGTGGAAATAGACACGATGTTCAAATCAGAGAAGCATTCAATCTGACAAATGTCTTTCTGGTGCCATGACACCATAAATCTCAATGCAGATTTTGTGGGAAAAATAAAGGAATATGCTGTTATATTAAGAGATGTTGGTTTTAAAAAAGAATAAGACTGAAATATACATGTAGTTAACCCAGTTTATTGCACTCCTAATATCACTAGCACTTTAGCTATGTCTGCTGTCTGTGGTAATTACTTGATAGTGCCACCAACTGATCCATAGGTCAAATGAAAAAACAAATAATGGCCCATCATCCTATAAGACACTGCCACATCAGAGTGACCCTAAGTCTAACACTGTAAGGAAAACTGTGATTTGAGATAAAACAGAGCATTATTTTTTTTTTCATTTTCCTTTGACTCATCCAATGAACAACTAATTTTTATCAAGGTGCTAACATCTTCAGTGATCAACTGTCAAATGTGGTATTTCTGAATTACTGTTTTATTCTACATGATTTTTTCAGTTTACAAGAAAGAACTCAAATTTTTTGACAAGGCTGGGAACAACTTGATACTCAAAGTTAGGGAAATTGCATCTAATGGTCATTTTAATACAGTGTTTGGTGACATGAGCTATATGTACATCGAAGATGTTTAAGGTGACATTAAAACTTGAAGAGTGTCAGGCTAAAGTAGCAGACTTTTAGATGAGTCATGTTTCATTACTTACTAAGACATCAGCATTCTTTTTAAGCCTTCCTTTCAAACAAATTTGTTCAGTTTTTAAAACACAAATTTTTATGGATATTTGGCCTTACTTTGTTTAAGCTTTGCAGTATATTATATCCATAGTAAACACTTGGCTTCTATATCTCATTGCTTTAATAATGCACAATATATTAGAAATACTTCACCCCATAATAAGAGCATATTAAGAATAGAAGATCATACTCTGTGTGACTTTGTGAGGCTAGACTTTTGATTGATATATATATATATAATATGCAGCACTGGTTGCTATATATATATAGTCTCCGGATGGTGGTTTTGCATTACATACTCAAGCATGACATAAATATAGAAGTTGACAAATACTTTGTACATTTTAGTATGATCTATTTGTCAGAGGAAATCATGCACGTGCTTTGTAAATAGACTGCAGATAACTGAGCAGATTGCAGAAATATATTCAATTTGATGTAAACAGTGGCACAAGTAGCTGATTTCTCTATTAGAATCTGTGAGTAAATTCAGGAAATAAACTTAAGTAGGTAGAAGTGAGATTTTTAAATCTTGAAAGATGCTTTCAAGGTAGAGTAAAATATTGAAGATTTGCATGTTGTATGTAAATAAGCCGTAAAATGTAAGCTGTCTATTACCCTCATTTTTCCAGAAGTGATGATTTTTTCAGTAAACATAATGTGGCTGAAAAACAAAAACATCTTGGAAAACTAAGACAGGTATCATTTAAAACATCTCCTCAGCTTTGACAAATTTCACACAAATCAGTTATTGAAAGCATTACTGTGTCTTATAGCCTGCATTCCACAACAGCTCTGTTTTCCACAACAGCTCTGTAAATCACTTGAACTGAGTCGTTTGGGACCTATACTGTAATATTTTTCATCAAGGAACAATATCTTATTTTGTAAAGCATTTCCCTATGTGTGACTTTAAACTGTAAAATTAAACATTGGCTTTGTGGTTCCAGTGGACATAATAAATGTAAATTGTAAACTAGGGTAAAGTATGTACTGCATATAATATGTTTTAGGGTTGAAAACTATTGTCCATTTATTTTAAATATTCTCATTACAGCAGTAAGATTAAGACAGGCTTTAAGGAAACTCTAGGCACAACATAATTTCTACCATCTCTCATCCACTTTGGCACAATTAAAACTTTCTCAATCTTAGAGTACCATGGAACTTGTACTTCAAGTCTTCTCACCAGACTATCACCCTGTAAGTCTGTCTAGCATCAAAACTCTGGGATTAGGTTAAACACAGCAAGCAACATAATCTACCTGCTTCATGCATGAAAATTAAAAAAGAATTGACATTCACTAACAAACATTTATTTGCTAACAGATTTATAATATTAAGGTTTCTAAGGACATCAGTTCCTTTTAACCTAAAATCATTACTGTTTAGCATACACTGCGAACACTAAATTTCTCATATCCAATAATACTTCAGAATTGTGTACTTTAAATTTTCTTCTTTGTAAGATGTTTACTTTTTAAAGAAATTATTTAAAACACGTATATTTTTTTAAAACATTGTATGTAAACAGCCATCATAAATGGCCAAGATTTGTTGAACATCTCTTTGGGTCAGGACCTGTGGTAAACACCTCACAAACTTTCTCCCATGACCTTCCAGTATTACAGATGACTATCACATCATGATAACTGTTACCAGTCAGCTAATTGTTGCCAAGTGCCAGGCACTGTTGTAAGCACTTTATTTGTTATCAATTATTAACTCCTTTAAGCACTGAAAGTCTTAAATCCCTATGGATCATGAGTCTGAGAGAGGGATTGTACAGTGAATAAAAGACTGTGAGTTTGGAGAAATGGGAGGAAGTATTTAGATGCTCTAATGTGTGGGTCCCCTGTGTAAAAGCAAGAGTATTTCTAAAATTCCAATAAAAAATAGCAAGGAAACTCTGGAGAATCAGGCAAGCAGCGAGAGTAGAGGCAAGAGCTTAGAGCATACAAAGGACTGTTGTTTAAGGAGAAAGAATTTGATTTAGAAAACTAGTAAATTGCTTGGAAGGGTTAAAAAAAACTATGGTATTTAACCTTACAAACTTTTTCATAGCTAATAATGAGCTGGTTCATACAAGGTCATAGGCATAAAAGTGACGCTGGGGGTAGCTTATAGATTAGGAATAGAATGAACAAAGGAGATGGTTAGAAATGGAACTATAGATATTTGAAAAGTCCAAACTGTCTTTAATTCCTAGATTCTATGGGGTGTTTCTTGATATATTATCACTTTATCTATTAAATTAAACTCATGTTTTCCCCCAGAATGAAGGATTATAGGTCTCAATGTAGTTCTTTTCCATGGCTATCTCATAGATAGAGAATCAAATCCCACAACAATTAACCCTCTGGGGCGGTTCCCAGAAATGGAGGAAGAAAAGAAGAAATCCCGAGACCCCATTCTATCATGAAGTCATAATATTTGCTGTAATATGGATTTCTCTTTCCACTTCTAGATGCCCACAGCATTTTGTCTTTCTTTTTCAGCTTTCATTAGAGATTGCCTTGAACTGGAGTTACAGACCTTTTGCTGTTGTTATCTATTATTAAAAACATCTAAATCTTAGAAAGCAGAAAAGTATGTTTCTTAATTGCTTGTGAGTAGACTCGTTTAAGAAACAGTAGTTGAACTAGTTTTAGGTTAAAAGAATTCTTCATGTACAAGTGTTGAGAACCACTCACCTATTCGTTCTCTAAATAAGTCATACCTACTAGACATTATAAAGAATGTATTCAGATTATATCTTTACTCTCCAGCCTCTTTGCTATCTCTTTGCCTGTTTGAAGATGTTTTCTCTTGTTTTTTAATTGTATAGTTTTATGCAGCTTCAAAAATGGAACCTCAGACTTTAGAGCTGGATAGGATCAGGCAGAAGATGCAAAAGACAATAAGAACTAATATGGGTGAAACCCTGATGAGGTGCCTGGAGCTGTGACCCACTGTGGGCAGGTCAGACAGAATATTAGTGTACAGGAACAAGCAATAGATGTCTCTTCCTTCAAGATTATGCTAAAAACAACCACTTCTTCGCTCCTCCACTGCTATCCACCAATCATTCCATCTTGGACAATAGCAAATGCCTTCTAATAGGGCCTCCTGTTTCCTTCAGCAGCCAAACTGGTCAGGGAAAATTCAGATCATTTAACTCCTTTGTGAAAATTTCTCCAACCCTATCTTAGTCAAAATTAAAACAAACAAACAAACAAAAAACAGTGCCATTTCCATGGCCTTCACAGCCCCGTGGGATCAGATCCCACCCCTCTCTGACTTCCTCTCCTATTTCCCTCCCTCTGGTCTGTTGCTCCAGCTACTTTACCTCCCTGTTCTTCACTGTAGTAAGCACGAAACCTGACCAGAACGTTTTGCTTAAAACATGCTCCCCCAGATAGACATTTGCTTCTTCTCTCCCTCCAAGTCCCTGCTTAAATGTTATCTCTCAGAGAGGCACCTCGATTACCCTAGATCAGACTGAACCATTCCTCTTTCATTGTTCCTCATGGCACTTACCAACACTTGAGATTTCATGATATACTCATTTGTATATGTCTGATATCATATATATAAATATATGATACAAATGTACATACTCTGAGGGGGCAGTCTGTTTTTTTGTTTGCTTGTTTGTTTGTTTGCTTGTTTATTTGTTTTTCACTGCCATATTACCACCTCCTTTGAAAGTGCCTTGAATACAATAAGTACTTGATAGAACTTGTTAAATGAAAGAATGAAGGAATGAATGAATGGATGGATGAATAAATGAGTGGACGGAAATCTAGGCAGATAATCATCATTAAGAGAGTTCAGAAAATGGTCAATGATGTCTTTGCAAGTAGAGAAATGTGATTAAGAATATATTTTAAACATGTAACTCTGACATTTTAGACAAAAAGCAAGCCAGTATCAGGCCAGGAAAGTAGGGAAATCAAGATAGATGGGTGGTAGCAAGAACTTGGTTCCTTGATTTTAAGACAGATCTTTAGTTCCTGGGATGACATGTTGTAGCAAGTAGAATTCTCAAGGGGTCTCTGCATAATTCTTATTCCTTCACTAGTCACTCAAACATTAATCCAGGTAATGCCGGGAAAGTCTTTTACAGATGGAATTAATGTTACTAACCAACAAACCTTAAAATAGGAATATTATCCTGAATTAACTGGTGAGGGGTCAGGGAGGCAATATAATCACATAAACTTTTAAAAAAGAAAAGAAAGACAGAAGGGGAAGTCAGAGAAATTCCAAGCATGAGACGGATTCCATACTCCATTGCCGGCTTTGAAGATGCAGTGGGGCCACAAGCCAAGAAATGCAGGTGGTAAATAGAAGCTGAGAACAATCTCCATCCAACAGCTAGCAAGGAAGCTGAGACCTTAGTTCTACAATTGCAAGGAACTGGATTCTAGCAACAACATGAAGGCACCAGGAATCAGAGTCATCCTTGGAGCCTCCAGAAAATGACACAGCCCTACTGACACCTTGATTCCAATCTGGTGATAGAGCAGAGACCCAGCCAAGCCAAGCCGAGCCTAGACATATATAGAACTGTGAAATAATGATTTGCTGTTGTTTTAAGCTGCTAAATGTGTGGCAGTTTCTTATGGTACTTACAAAAAATGAAAACACAGGTGAAAACAATAAAGGATTTCAGTCTACAGTAGAGTATTAGAAAGACTGTCAAGTTGGACCCTTAAGCAGAATTAACAAGGTTAAGACTCAGTTACTGGGGCTATGAAACAAGTGGGAATATAAGAAAAACGCTAAAGCTAGCACAAAGGCTTGGAATTAGATCCTCCTCTAAGCTAACTTTGATAGAGGCATAATAGTTAATAGTCAAGTGGAAATCATTACCCTTGATATTCATTCGGGTATAAAACAAGCAAATGACAAACAATAAGCCACACAGTCCTCACGAACTTGGTTCATCTGCCCTGGCTCTGGGGAATCTTCCTCGTTGAGTGAGGAAGATGATGGATTTTTATTGTTTTTCTGTTTTGTTTTGTTTTGTTTTGTTTTGTTTTGTTTTGTTTTCCCAGTTGTATGCCTTTACCTGGAAAAACATTCCAACATGTCTGAAAAGTCATTGTTGTCGTTGGACTAGGAGTGTCTGACTTAAGGAGGCCTCAAATTTAAATTGCAAAGAAAGTTTTTGTATAAGTTGTACATGTGGAATTGGACATATTTTTTTTTCAAAGTACATTAAACCAAATGTGTACAATAGTATAATAAATTGTTCGGTCATCTGCAAGTCATATTACGAGCAATGAGGACTTAAGAAAAATGTTATTTAATAAATGTGTCTAGCTCCTTAATCTGGCTCTATTTAATGTAGGCATGATCAAGTTCCGGTTCCTTTAAAGTGATAAACCTCACTCCTAAATCCTACAAGTTCCCCTGACGTTGGTCCTACGAAGGACAGTCAGAGATTCTCCATGAATCAGTATAAATCCATCAGTACAGACTTTAAAAGACATTTGCTGAAATGGGTCTAGAGCCTATCGAAAAGAGAGCTTACATGTTGTGTCTTTCTCCTATTGAAAAAATAAAATTATTTTTATAGCGGTAGTGATTCTGGAGCCCATTATTTTCAAATTCATAATCCAATAGAGATAAACTCCTAAACTTTTTTATATTTTGACTAGTCTTCCATTAGACGAACTTAGTGACAGAATTTAATGTGAAATCAAGACTGTCATTGAAGATGTTTTTTTGGGGGCGGGGAGGGGGAGAAGGGAAGTCATAGAAAAAAACAGAAATCTCTCCACAATAGGCTTTCTCTAGCTAACTTATTTTCCTGAAAACATTTCTTCTCTCAGAGAACTTTTCCTTCGATCTTCCACTTATCCTTTTTTGAAAAATCTACATTGTAGGAGAACTTAAAACTTCTTGAGCCAAATACCACTCTAAGAACCTGATTAAAGCTGCGGTTCTCTTCATAAATGTACACAAAATATTATATATAATTTCTAGAGAATTCATGGGCTTCCAGAAGCTAAACAAGGAAACTCAGTGTAACAGACAAAAGAATACAATGTGAATGACAATTTTCTAATAAACAACTTCTTGCAAGTGAAAATTTTGCTTTTAAGATTAGAACATATTGGTGTATATTGATAATTTAAAATATATATTTAGTGATTACCTGTGAAAATGGCCTGTAATAATATTAGGATATAATAGCAAATAACATACAGTTCCAGAAATCAAAAATCTGAAGTCAGGGAGATGTACACCCAGGAGACAAAGAAATTATATTGCCATGGAATAGTTTCTATGATACATTTAAATAGAGTGTCAGCCATGTCATATAGTTGGCAAAGAGACAACTAGGCTCTTTAAGTATATTGATACCGTTATATATACACTGCCTATATACAGTGATTTTTTTAGCCATTCTGCATTGATAATGTATGTTGCAGACACCACTAGTGCTAACATCCGTTCCACCCTCCCTCCTTGCTCTGTTTGGTAAGGCAGGTGACCAGCTAGACACGAGGTCCTTGAGCAGCTGAACTAATGTTACAATCAATCATCTTTGAAATTCTTGTTTTGTAAGAATATATATTTTTTAAATGTTTAAATCTCTACTGGATTTTCTCTTTCTTGCAGAAAAAGCATTTCTAAGTGATTGAAGTTTCCATTTTAATCCTGGAAATCCTAATTTAAAAATAATATAAATAGACTGAAGCTCCACTAGGGGAAAGAAGTTAGAAATATGAAGAAACTTATATCTACATCTTATTTTGTGTGATAAAAACTTTGAAAGGGGGCTTTAGAATGATATAGTATATATCTTTTAAAATACTTAATGAGCTATCATGGGGAAGAAAAATTATAATTATTTTTCTTAGCTAGAGGGATAGAATTAAAACCAAAGGGTTGGTCAAATAATGATCAATGTAGAAAGAAGTTTCTACCATTCTCACACTCTAACTTTTCTTCCAAATATGAGTGCTTTAGAAGTACCATAATGGTGGAGGTTTATTTTTATCACTTCCCTCCCCCAATAAGTTTTCTAGAAGTGTCAATCTATGCTTTGCGTATATACACATTAAAGTATTTTTAATAAATATTTATCTTATTATTCCCTTTCTGCTATAGACTGCTATATACTTCATGCATTCAGTATTCAGTGTTGGCCAATTATGTAAGCTTAGTCTTACTTTTCCCTTAGTACAGAGAAATTTTGCCCCAGTGAATACTGGGCAATGTTTGAGGATATTTTTGATCGTCATAATGCTATTGGCATCTAGTGGGTAGAATCAAAGCATACTGCATTGCGCAGGACAGACCCCCACCCAAACAATTCTCTCATCCAAAATGTCAGTAGTGTTGAGGATGAAGAACCTGCCTTAGTAAACCACACCTGTCTTCTCTGCCTATGTGATACACATTGTCAGGAGACTACTTCTTACCTACCAGCTAGATATGAGTCAACATGCCCATGACTCCTTTTTCCTTGCTGCTATAGAAGTTGGAACAGCAGTCCTTGGGGGCCAGTGTTTCATTCTTGGAACATTAGCACTTGATGTGTGTTTCCTCATGCAAGAACCAAATAAGCTCAGGTAGGTTATGAGCCCTGGGCATTGTCAGGACAATTGATGGATTGTGCAGGTGAGCATGGCATAAACTGATGACAGGCAATTACTATAAATCACTGTTAGTCTTCCAGCCACATGCAATGATTGCAAGAAATGTATGAAAACCAGCCTTGGCCCATCCATTTTAGAAAATTAGTATTGTGTCCAAAGCCAGGTTTGCACATTTTCTGAATGAACTAAGTAAAATGTTTCTCATATAGCCAAATGAAAAGAATTAAGAAGAATGAAAGTTTTGTTCCTTCTAGGGTATCTTGAAGTGTTATTTTGTTTTAGGTGTGAATAGCACTTATTTTTAAATAGTAAGTGCTATAAGTGAGCATGCTTTAGTTTCTAGGGAATTCTAGAAATACAAAAACTCTAAGAAATACAAGAACACAGTAATACCACAGATAATCCCAATTCAGTTTTCAATGTGAGTCACTAGCTATAGATATTAGAGTATTCTGTTCTGTTTGAAAATCTTTTTGTTTAAGAATAAGACTTACATAAAGGCTTTATATAGCCAAAATATACATTCTCAAATATGACCATTTAGAATAGTCCTAATTCTATTCTAATTGACTGAAGAGGGGAAAAAAAGGGTTTTTCTTTTCTTTCTTTTTTTTCTTTTCCAACCACAATATCTTAATGTAGAAGAGAAATCACCAATAATTAAATAGCTGGAAATTAGGTCAAAACCAAAAAGCAACCACAACACACAGTACTTGGGGATTAAGAAGAATGTTGTGTGTGTGTGTGTGTAAGAGAGAGAGAGAGAGAAGAAGGGGAGAGAAAGAGAGACAGGGAGAAGGTCACAAGCATTATGGTTAAGATCAGGTAAGATCAAGGAGGACATACTATGCAATTTTGCTTACATTTTCATGAAGTTTTTAGTCATCTTGGATACATACAATGTACTTGCCACTGGATTCCATCAGGCCAAACCAGAAGGATTCCTGAGGTTCTCGTTTATTTCTGCTGTCTAAAGCCATTACCTTCCACCTCCTAAAAGACTCAACACCACAGCTTTCAAGTCAAGGCCAAAGACGCTGCATCTCCAGAAGTGAGTGTACAATTTATAACAATGATTGCTCTTTGATGTGCTTTGTTTTTTCTCAAAGAAATAATTTTCAATCATAAGAGTCGATCTTGGCTCCATTCAAAACCGGATACACAGTGACTGGCATCACTCACGAGACATCGAAACTGAGGGCAATTTCTAAAGATATGTTACTTGGTTCTGATTCACTGTGCATGTGAGACAGATGAGAGAGTGAATAATTATTTTTGTCAGTTCAAAGCTAAATTCTGGAGGCAGCATGTTTTCCTGGATGTTTAACTAAACCTTCTTGGCTAAGTTTACTAGGTCAGAGCTACCAACTTCCAAAACACTGTTGCATTTAGAAACACAGAGGGTTCTCTCATTTGTGGGGAACCCAAACTTGAAAGAGTGGTTATAGCTACGTTCTTCACCATAGACTCTGGAATCCAGCAGATTATGGGTGCTCTTACCAGTCAAACTCCAAGCAACTTTTCCAACCACAAGCTCAACTATCATATCAGATCATACACACATATGATCTGCCACAAATGCTACCTTCTTTCCTGCATTTCTTCTCTATCCTCAAGTCTCTGTGCCTTTGCTCCTTCATTCTTTCAGCCTGGGTCACCTTTCCATCACCTTTCCTAACAAAATCTTACACAGTTAAAAAGTCACATTTTTCATGAAGACTAATCAAATCTACCACTGCTACTATTACTACAACACACACATACACACACACACACACACACACACATTTTCCAGTCAAAATCAATTACCTTGTCTTCTAAATACCCACATTACTGATACCTATGGTATTATACTCTCCTATTTTTGCCTTGTCTTAATAGTAATTGCAAACATGTGATTATTCCCTCACCCCATGGACTTCACCACCCCACATTAGATTACAAGCCCTTTCAGGTCAAAGGCCATGTGTTCAACATTCTTATGTTTGCAATCACTACAAGTTTATTGTATGAATGGTTGCATAAATATGTATTGGAATATTAGCTTGGGCAAATACTATAAACATTAATTTATACTAAACAAATCTGAATTTTAAAATAATTTGTCTTTATTAAGATTATTGCTATTTTGTTCGTCATGGATATTTTGCCCTGATTTCGATTTTTTTAAACGTAACACTAAATTTTTTCTTAATTACTGAGTCTTAGGGCACCTCCCCCTCTTTAAAGTTGGTGTTACAAGCAAGTTCTTCGCTCATCTCATTGTAAATCTAGTGCTGGAATGTCCCTGACATCTAAACTAACTGCTGAAAAGTTAGTAGAACATTCTTTTGTTTTATTTGTTATCCTCAATGCTAATAAAATCCTGTTACTGAAGAAGAAGACTATAATATTTAGATTAGAGAATTAAAGAAGCTTTAAATCGGGGGTCCCCAATCCCAGTACTGGGTCTGCAGACCAGTACTGATCTGTGGCCTATTAGGAACCAGACCGCACAGCAGGAGGTGAGTGGCAGGTGGGCAAGTAAAGCATCATCTGTATTTGCAGCTGCTCCCCAGTGCTAGCATCACCGCCTCAGCTCCACCTCAGATCATCAGGCATTAGATCCTCTTAGAAGCACGGATTCCTGGTGCCAAAAAAGGTTGGGGACTGCTGCTTTAAGTCATAATATCTGCCCTCTTCATTGTATAGATGAAGCACATGAGCCCAAAGGAGTTCAGGAAAAACTAGTCCAGGAACACACTTTTACATATTTGGGGGTTGGTAATCCTGGGTCTTCAGGTAGCTCTTTGGGTTCTGTGTGGCCCTCATGTTTTAATACAGAGGTGTTGAGTCTTGTTGTTGTTGTTGTTGCTTGTTGTTTTAATCTCCTCAGGAAATTCATCATGCAGCCAGTGAAGCACAGTATTTCTGTACAGCTTTGAGGCAACATTCTTATTCTGTCATTTCCTATCGTAGGCCCATCTGGTTTGGTTTTGTTTTTAGTTGCTCATTCTTGAAGTTTATCCATCCATGCTTTTCTGGAATAAAGAGGACAACTAGTCTCTCTCATGATCCATTTGAATTTTGAGTTTCCTTTCAGCACCTAAAAGCCAAGAGGAGGCGCATAATACCTTGCTCAGCTTCTGGAACGTGGTAGGCACCTGGTGAACTGAGTTTGCGTCTTCTTCAACACTGACAGTAGACTGGTCTGAAAGTGCTCTAATCAGATGCAGTTCACAGCTCTTCTTCAGATCTTCAGTGCACTCCTAGAGCCCTTTTTCCTTCTCTATCTACCTTTAGCTCCCTCTACCTCCTGGCATGTGGTGCGCTGAGACATGGAATTTCTGAATGAATTTCAAGAGAGAAATGGATACATATATGTAGAAGAAAAAAGGGAAAAATTTAATGAGTTAGAATCTGAGTACACTTACAAGACAGAAATCGACGCCTATGTTCCGAGGAGAATAGCCCCTTCAATCTCAGCAGCAGTAGCCTGCAATGGAGAGGTAGACAAGTTTGCCTTCTTGCTTGGGTGACTCTTTCTTATCTGAGTTCAGAGGTTGAGACCTAGATTATACAGACAGAGACTGTGCATTTCAAATCTGTCACCCTAGAGGTACAATTAGAGAAAATTCTGCCCTTGTTCTCTTCTTAGGTTTAATTTATAATGCTGCAGCCACTCTGTCTGTGTGTCATTATGGGTATTTTAATAGGAAGTTAAGATGAGGTGTACTATTAAGCATGTCTAGTATGCTAACCCAGAAATCCTATTAACTTTGATAATGAGAAAAAAATAATAACCTAGAATTCTGGTGTTTGCCTTATGTTCTTTAACATCACTGTTTATGAGATCTACCAAGATGCAGGCTAGAGGTGCCCACCTAGTATCCCTGCTTTCTTCTCTAAGCCTTCTGACTGGTCTTTAGTTCTGAAGCATCTCTTGCATCTTGTCACTACTGAAGCTTAGGTTTTCTTTCAACAAATCTGGGTTTGACTGCTCCATCTATAGATTTTAGCAAGTTTTCAACATCTCTGAGCCCTAGTTCCCTATTTGCTAATGGGGAATTCGACATGCTTGTATAATGTATAGCACAGTGTCACAGTGTTCCATAAACATTTAGCTTTCCACATTTCTCCTTTCTAGCTTACCCTCTTTCTCTTCATGGAGCTCTACTTAATTGTCAATGTCTACCAAGGGCCTATTATTCAAATACAACTCCTAGTCCTGGCCTTCCGGGGCCTTCAGCAGCCTAACTTCCTACTTTTTCTCTCTTTGCCTTTGTCCTAAACCATAAGGTCACTCTCACTCATCAAAAATGACTTGGCCTTCACCCATATCTTTGCACTCATTGATCTCATCCCCTCTGTATGGGCGAACTCTATCCTGTTGTTTTGTTATTGATATCATGCCTTTTCTCTAATGGCCAATTTAACTGCCACTTCCTCGGGTAAAATAGAAGGACCTCACTCCAAAGATATACTTCCAAATTCAGCAACTGAAATTCATCCCTTGCTCTTTTAAAATCAAAAGTCAAATAAACCAAGAACTTATTTAGATTCACATTGGCATCGACAAATAGAAGAAAAAAATAAATGCGCCAGAAAAAAAAAAATTCTAAAATAATGTTTTTAATAAAAACGCTGATTCTTCATTCATACACTTTCTATTTCTAATTTTAAAAAGTCAGATAATTGATATGCCATTTGTTTCATTTTAGCTTAACCTTTGCTCACTCTAAAAAAAAAGGGCATGTGTTCACATTAATTCTCCATGTAGATAAAATTCTTAGATCTTTGAGGGGTCTGGTATACATCCTGCTTGCAAACTAAGATTTCTTTATGAATAAAGAATAAAAACGTGCACATGCCGGCCTAAAACAGAAACCGTGTTTTGGGCACTGCTATTACTTCAATCTTTATAATCGGCATCTCTGAAACGTTCCAAAGTACAGAGCCTGTTTTCACAGTTCTCTCATGATGTGTTTTCTTAATGCATTCCAGTTTGATGCCAGTAAGTTTCTGCCATGTTTATTATATTTTGCCTTTTCTCCACTCAGGTCTCCACCCTCAGATCCCACATTGTGAACAAAGCCTTTGAGGAACCAAAAGCTTTATTAGCACATTTTCCAACAAATAGAATTTTTCGACATTTTTTTCCACCTTTAGTTGATGAGCTTTCACTGAAATAAACCAGTCATATTTGTGCTAAACTTCTAAAGGAATTTCACTACTAGCCACATTTAATGAATACACTGAATTAAATTATTAAGCGGACATATCTAGGCGAGTTGAGAAGTGCAGTGACAAAGCATTACTCAAAACATCAATCAAAATGGAATCTAGACCTCCTTACTTTTGAAAAGTCCTGAGACCACAAATATATTTACTCCTTGAATTTGTGGTTTCACACTATGCCCTTTTATTTAATTTTTTTCTTTTAATTTCTCTGCATCTTTCTTATTGTCTTTCGAAAAATACCAAAGCGTTAGCTTTAAACTAAGATGTATAACTTAATAGCAATAGGAAAATAAGAGGGGGAAAAACAACCAGACAGAGAAATAATATCTTCATTATCACATTTTTATTCTCTAAATCAGTTTCATATTTTAGCTCAACATATAACCTGTTATTGTTAATGTCACTAAAATTTGTCTCAAGGATCTGAGTAGACTTGAGAAGATGATCGGCATGTACACCCTGATCCTAGATAATGGTAAAACAGAACATTCTCAATGCCTCAAGATATTTCTAAACCTCCAGTTACTAGATGATAATTTCTTCCACATAAATTAGTACTGTGAATTTTTTTATAAATGTTTTCAAATACTGCATCATGTTTTCTCCTACTGACTCAAGATAGATTGAGTGCTGACTCAGTGCTTGCTTAATTGGATAAAAATATATTGAAATCATGTGAGAAACTCTCATGAGTATTGTAGACCTGGGAAATGAGAAGTCATACTAAATATTAGGTTGGAGACCTAATATTTGTTTGGTTTGTATGGAGCCAAATGAGAGCTAAGGGCCAAGCTCCTTGGAAGAGTTGACGCACTAAAACAGCTGGAGTTAGTTTATTTACCAGCGGAAGAAAACGCATGCACAGAGAGATGACCAGAATCTTGCTGATGCCAACGCTAATTAGAAAATGTGTGGTCACTTGCCCTGTTGCATTTTTATGGGAAGAGATCAATAATTCATGACTAGAAGTCAAATTAGCTGCCAGTGCTATTAACAGAAGTCTTTCATCTATTGATTCAAAGAAACCAAGTTTGTATTCATGTCATCGCAACACTCCATATTTCCATAACACTTTAGTATGCTCTTCCATGCAAGCATGGTGCCATGCCCAGCCTCTCTCATTGCTTGCCTTCCTACTGCAAACACTGACCAAAACCAACACCTCTTTGAGATTCAGGCACTTAGCAAGTACACGGGACTTGTAGTCCTCACTGGGAAACCTGGAATTGTCCCGCCCACAAAGCCCTTTGTGATGGACCAGTCTGATTTAGAGCAAGAGCAGACAGGACATAGAGGGAGAATAGATAAAGGGATTAAAGTAAGGTGGTGCCTAGAGTTAGAAGCATTGATTATACATATCTGTGAATGGTAAGGGCCTCTTCGAAGCACTGTTTGGGGGCAGAACACTTTTTAGAGCTTCCAAAGAGAAACATTAAAATTCATCTTTATAGGTTATATGCCAGGGGGCACTAATGTTGAGTTGTCCCTTTTGTGTATGTTTACTTACATGGCAAAATAATTCAGGAAAAGAGAGCAAAGTTTACCATTTAATACAGGGGCGTGTGTGTGTGTGTGTGTGTGCGCGCGCGCGAGTGATGCGTGTGCTAATGTTCTAATTGTTTCTTGTCTTTCTGTTTATTTGCTTTGGAATTCAAGGCACAAATATGATTCTAGTATGTGAAATAAGGTAAGAGAATGAGAAACTCCTAGTGCTATTAATTCATTCTAAAGAATGTTAATTTTTCTCTGAAAACTATAAATGAAAAACTAAAGCAAACAACATATTTGGCTACTTCGAGGCTGCTTTTAGGAATGTGTTTGCTAAAAGATTTTATTTTTCGATGTCATCATCAAATTCGAAGCTATATTGTGATTCTCATAGTCAGAGATATGTAAAGATTCCCAGAATAAAAGCTTTTATTACTAATTCCACTTAAGATAGTATTTATGACAAACACATAGATTTCAAAAGTATACCATCACGAATTATTGTTTTGACAGATTAAATTTCAAAATAGCTATTAAAAATTTAATAAATAACTGTCACTTCTGTCTATGAACTGAACTTGCCTTCTCACGACAAATGAGGAAACTGACAAAATATGTAAAACAACTGTTTTCAGGCATTGGACAACTGGCAGTACAAAACTGTGATACCTCAGAAACAAATGAGGTGAACTAAGTGATCAGTGCAACTTTCTTCCCAGAAGCACTGTCTAAATTTCATAGCAGGAAAGAAACTCAAGCAAAGCATGACAGTCCCACTGAGCTGATGGGACAGGGATTGAGTTTGGAATGAGTGAGTCAGCTGGATTTGCAAGGCAGAGAACTGATGAGGAGGATGATCCCAGAGAAATAGCCCCAGAAACCTACAAAGGGACCCTTAAGACTTTAGCTGAACACTAAGGAACACATGCATAGGATAAAACTAAGCGATGCATAGAGCAGAATGTAAGAAGCCTGAGCAAAAATGAAAAGCTACTAGGGAGTTAAAAACTGAATAAATCCAATACACACACAAGGGTGAGAGACTATTCTGTATTGACCACCCAAACTGGAGAAACCTTGAGTGCCTGATGCATTCAATAAAGACCTCAGAAGGGGTCTTCATTGTAAATCTAGTCTATGCCACCCTAAAAAAGTTGAAAGGTAAGTTCAAAATATTCTACAAGTAATTAACTTTTCTGTCAAATTATACTTCAATACTCTTTGGATGAAGACAGCAAAATCCATACATTTATCATCGTAGCATTTACAATGTTTATAATTATATAAAAAATTACTGAACATGGAAAGAAGCAGGAAAATGTACTTCATAATGAGCAGGAAATTTTTTAATAAAAATTCACTGAGAAATAACAGAATTGATGGGTTAGCAGATAAGTACATTAAAATAATATTATAAATGTTCCAAGGATTTAAATGAAACCAAGAACATAATGACAAGAGAAATTAAAGATTTAAAAAACAAATGTAATTGTTAGAGTTGATGAACATAATCTATGAGAAGAAAAATTAACTGGATTGACTTCATATCCTGCCGCGGTCCAGCCACGACAGGATCTAGGGGGCCACGACAGGATCCAGGGTGCCCCGAAGGTGGGCAAGGCATCGGCGTGGGAGACAGTCGACTACACAACTCAGAGGCGATGTGACATTGTTCCGTTTTATTGTGATTTGAGTACAACTTTTATACTTTCTATTTTGTCATTTGATTATACTTTGTGGTTAAGGTAGCAGGGAGTTAAATTTCTGTGGTTAGGAGAAGCAGAAAATCTTATAGAGTATATTATTATTAATATTCATGATTAACTAGTACATTTTTCTCTCAATCATTAGAACAGAACTACCTGATGGAACAATCTAAACTTTTAATTCTTGTATCTATTACGTAAGATACAGTTTGATTTAAGTAAAGGTGATAGATAGATGTATTCATAATAGCAAGCATTGGCTTGTGGGCAGACATTGTTCTTCTTTCTGCCTGAAGAAATCTTTTAAATGCTATTTGATTTATGCTATATCTAAACTTCAAGCTGAACCTTTCTCATAGCTGTTCAAAAGTTTCCTTGGTGCAGTAATGAGGAAAATATTTATAAAAATCAGTTTTACAAAGCTGCTTTCATAAGCTAAGTTTCTGTTCCTTTGTTTTTTAAGCACCAAGGAGGTCCTGACCTAGCCAGCCTTTCTAAGAAACTTAACCTACTATAAGGCGCATAAATTCCATCTTT
>NW_006433378.1:17361027-17369069 GCF_000325575.1 Pteropus alecto | reverse complement strand
GTCAGGGTGACTAGAGCTGATTCCATACGCGGGGAATTTACTATGTTTTCCTCAGAGCCAATTTTGAGGAAATCCATTTGTACAGCATTTACACTTACTAGAATTTGTGCTACCCAAATTCCCCCTATTAATAAGATAGTTCCTAAGAAACCAATTATCCCTAAACACATGCCACGTCCTCATTCTTGACGATGCATTCCTTGAAGCCTCTGTCCCCATCTCTGGACCTTGTCACGCAGTAGGGTAGAAAGAGGACGCGGCAATATCCAATTAGAGACTGGACAATAAAAGATTAATGACTATGAAGACATAGCAAAGGAAATGCAAACTAAAGTATTAAAGGGAAAAAAGTTGAAAAAATAAATAATAAAAAGAACTTCAGTTACTTTTGGAACAATTTGATTGTCAGAAAAAGAGAAAAAGAAAGCAAATAAAAACAATGATAAAAATTTCTCTAAGTTTTTTAAAGAACTGCTTTCTAGATATATGACCAACAAAAAGCAGTATATATTTAATGTA
This sequence comes from Pteropus alecto, assembly GCF_000325575.1. Lineage (NCBI taxonomy): Eukaryota > Metazoa > Chordata > Mammalia > Chiroptera > Pteropodidae > Pteropus > Pteropus alecto. The sequence goes on along the minus strand of NW_006433378.1, from coordinate 17,368,550 downwards.
TTACAACCTGATGAGTTTATAGATAAGTATATGTCCATGAAACCATCACCGAAATCTATGCCATAAACACACCTATCAGCTTCAAAAGTTTTCTCTCACCCTCATTACTTATTATTATTATTACTACTACTATTGAATGATGAAAATACTTACCATAAGATTTAATCTCTTAGCAAATTTTTCAGTATACAATAGTATATGATACAGCATCATTAACTACAGGCACTATGCTGTACAACAGATCTCTAGGACTCATTCTTCTTGTGTAACTAAAACTTTGTACTCTGGCTAATACCTTTATAAATCCACAGATCCAAGAAACTCAACAAACAGGATAAAGACAAAGCAAAACCACAAGAAGTCATATCTTAATCACATAATTGAAAACGAGTAAAAACAAAAAAAAAGAAGCAGCAGCACTCAGGAGAAAAATGTCATTGGCTCAAATGTCTTCACTGGTGAATTCTGTTAAACATTGAAGGTAGAAAAAATAATCATATAAACCAAGAAGTTACAGAAGAAGGGGCAATTCCCAATTAATTTTATTTAATTTTTCTCAGATACCAAAAACATGCAAAGATGTTAGAAAGAAAGAAAACTACCAATGTTTCTTATAAACATAAACACAAAAACCCATGCCAAAAAAAAGTTAACACTGTCTGACCAATTGGGGTTTATCACAAGAATGAAAGTTTGGAGAATTAAAGAGATTTATAGAAGAAAGACACTGTGGACCACTAGGTGACTTTGACTGTTCGGTAATAATAAATTTGTTCTCAGAAAAGACAAAACACTCTCTGAGGAACCGGAAAATTACATGGAAGAATCAGAGTCACTTCTTTTTAAACCAATTATTAAATCAGTGAATGAAAACAGATTTATAACTATCATTTTATGGGCCATAAATGAGGAGAGATAGTGTATTTAAGTAATGTAAACATCTCTGAACCACTAACAAGTGTAAGGCAAGACTGGGCTATCCAATAGAAATATAATGCAAGCCATATATGTAATTTAAAATTTTGGGGGCCTTTTGAGCCTTACTTCTCTTGCTCAGGCTCGCTTCCGCTTCTGGAAATGTACTTTCCTTTCTAATAAAACTTTTCTTTTCTACTAAAAAATAAATAAATAAATATTAGATTTAATTAAATTTTTGGGTAGCCATATTAATAAAAAAGTATAAAGCAACAGGAAAAATTATTATTAATAATATACTTTACCTCAATATATTCAAAAATTACCATTTAACATACGATCGATATAAAAAATATTAATTATATATTTTATATTCAGTTTTTTCTTTTGGAAGAATTAAAATTAAATTAAATCGAAATTCTGTTTCTTTGTCTCAGTCATTGCATTTCACATGCTCAGTGGTCACAGCTAACAGCTACTCTATTGTATACTGTAATGCTAGAACCAAAGATAGTAACAATGTGAGACCATCTGAAAAACACTCAGATTTAATTAATACCTGTATCTAATGCTTACAGTCAGTAAAATTCTTACTCCTCTTTTAGAAGTTCAATTTTTTAAAAAAAAATGTGCTTGTTGAAAGCTTGTTAATGGCAGATCATCAATGAGGCTATTGCAGAAGCCAAAACAATCATCACTTATTGAAAAGCATTCTGAGTTAAGTAGCTTTTATTTAGAATTTTAGCGTTTCTGGAATGTTCCATGACTTCAACCTGAACTTGCCACTCGGTTTCCAGATGGGCAGCCATATATTAATGATGTTCTCACTGTGGCATGAATAGACAATGAACCCACGAGGAGAATTTAGAAAGTTCTAAATAATTTTGATATAAGTTTCAGAGTGAAAAATCTGCTATAAGCTTCTTAGACTCCAAATAAGACACAGCCGAATCAAGACACAGCAATGTAGAAATGTAAATTCTTAAAATAAGGCAAGATTTTAAAACTTTTTTATGGTAACATTACAAGAAAAATAAAGAAAGAAAGAAAATCATACAAAGTCAACAATAGCACACTGGAATAAACCCAGATTTGACAACTTTTTGTAGCTGGGAATTTATTCTTCTATTATAATGTCAAGAACACCTACTGTCCATGAAAAATTATCAGTAAATACAATCATGAATGCAATGCAATTTTGTAGGCATTTCTCAGGGAATACAATTTTTAATTTTAGTAGATAGCTCAAAATGGCTTTTGGTCCAGTAATTTCTATTTCAAACTTCTCTTGAACTAATCCCCAAAATGCATAGAAAGCTCACAATTTTGTAGCAAATAGTAGGTTGAATTAACGTAGTTCAAGGGATTTCTCCAAGTTATCATGCAAGCTTCGCCGTGCTCAATAAATAACAGCCTAAAAGGCAGATAGTGATAACAAAAGAAATGCTCAAATAAATCCTTCTAAACATGTGACCCAGTTGAATTACCAATTTTTCATCACCAACATGCTCTTCTATATTGCATATTAGAAATTATATTGATTGCCATTTATGGGGCAATATCTCAGCACTCACCTCAGTCATACCCCCATCCCAGACTGAATTAAGACAAATAGGATCTTATAAGACAAATAGGATCTACCTTGAATTCTGTTCCGCCTCCACCTACCAACTCATCTTGTCTCTTCTACATCAATGTAGTCTGTGCTAGAGGAAGGAGCTAGCACGAAGTGGTTTAACCCTGCTGTAACTGTGTTTGTTCCCCGTGAAGTGGGTTAGCATAGTAGCAGTAAGATAATCAAAGAGTTTTCCTCTTAGAATAGCTTGGAAGGATTGAGACTATTAAATCAATCTTCATTTGAGCTGTCAGCTTTATTAATGATACACACATATTAAATATATATATATATATTTCCATATCCACATATAAACATACAGGTATACATGATATAATAATGATCTATATGTATACATACAGTCTCTTATAACTCTCTGTAGAACCATCAAATGAAAAGGCAACCAATAAAGTGAAATTTCTAGATTTTCTGCATCAACTAAAATACATAGTTATGGCTATGCAAAAGGCCACTTGTTCACAACTTATGGGTCGTAGCTGATTCTGTAGTTGAGAGCTGATGTTTAAGACTGGGCAGTCTGGCTCCCATCCCAGACCACATCCTTGATCACAGTAGTAACATCCAAATTCAGTTTTGGAAAAATTTAAGGAGTTGTCTAATCCAACTTGCAAACTGATGTTTTATGTATCCAATAACATCCCTGGCAATGTATTAATTCCCCTAGCGGTAAGGATAGGAAAACATTTCTGAAGAAGAAGGAACATGTCAGATCTTTTTTCTGTGTGGCAAATTAAAATAGTTTAAAATGAATCTTTAGGCAGCTCAAACATCTGATTTCCAAATTTTGAAGATTATTCTGTCCCATCTGCTGTTCCATAATCATTTTTCCTACATAGAGAAAGAAAAAAAAATCACAGCGATAATAAGTAAAATAACAAATGTAAATAAAGAACTATAAGTTATTATTTGTTTTCTAGGACATCTCTCTAGCTTGGGAAAAGAAAAGAAAACCTGAAAAGTTCCAGAGCGAGTTCTAACATTAACCATATAGATTTATTATGCCAATATATAATATGTCTAATACAATAACAAAACCGCATTTCTCTCATAAAATGTTAATTAGGTTTTCAAAAAGTACTTCTCACCCATCGTATCTAATGTCTCATCTGTATTTTACTCTGCAAAGGAACACGGACTTTCTCAAGATCGAGCTAGTCTTTGTTTGCAGAAAAGGAGAAATTGTTGTCATCTTTAAAAAACATATTGGAAATAAAAGAAAACAGAAACATCACCAAAACTGTGGTTTCAACTATAAACCAACTTAAAATCCTTTTATAGTTTTCAAAATCAAACGTAAAAACGTTCCCTTTAACTTATTTTCTCAAAAGGGGTCGTGTAAGGAATCTTCACAGTGATCTCTAAGCAAAACTTCAAAAAGGAGAACCCCGTTTCCCACATTTGCGTAAACATCCTTCATGGTGATTTGACTGTAGGGACAGGACTGTCTGCATACCAAACAAAGCCTTCCTTGGCACAGGTCTCTCCCTAGCTCTGGAGTGAGATTAGAGATGGAAGAAATATCAACATCTACCAAGGCCAAGGGAAGTAAATTTAAACTCTCCCTACCACCAAACAAACAACCACAGCCACATCTTAAAAGCCACCATCAGAATGACTGATTCAGGCCCCACAGCCCTGAAGTGGCTTCTTCCATATCTGAGTCCTGTAATTAGTGTCGGGTGTTCCCTAGGGACACTCAAGAGTTAGAGATTTGGTATGAATGTTGTTCTGAAGTTTATCCAAATAAGGCTGGATTTTTCTTCTGTGTGTGTTCCTCCTTTTTCTTACATGTTTTCCTTCCCACCCCACCTCCACTCTATTCAATTTTCTCCTGTAAAATCTATATAATATTTCCTTCCAAGCCTAGAATTTCTTATCGCGTCTCATTAGTTCAGAGCTTGTGTTCTCCTATTTTTCGAATGTCCATTTTATTTTCTAGATGCTAAATCATAGATTAAAATTGTTGCCAAAGAGAGCAGCTAAATTGAAGAAAACTCAAGTTCCTTTAAGCCAGAAAATTAATTTCTCAAACTCGTACTTCATAAAGCTTCATTTTTATTTCTAAGAATTTTTTTTTCTAAACACAAAGCAATAGAAGTTATAATCAGCTTAAAGTGGACATTTGTAATATTTGGCTGGTAGGCTTTTTTTTTTCTTCTTCTTCTTAACAGCACCATGATTTCCAAATGTTTGAGGAATTACTCCCTTCCCTTCTTGTGGGACTATAATTGGGGGTCCGACCCTGTACTAGCTAGGCCATGGAGATGTTACTCAATATGAGTGATAATTTAGAACTCTCTGGAATTTGAATCTTGAACATAGGAAAAAAAACGAAAGTTGTTGTGGTTTATCCATTTCTGCGGTGGCTTCCCGACTAGCTCCTTCATGTTACAGGACGCTTCCTATAGTTCTCGCTTTGTTTTCTGCATCTGATTTTCTTCCTGCTCACATCCAAGCCGGTTTCTTCAGACTCTGTGGCGAGCCTGAAAACTTTCAATAACACACCATAATTCTCTTCGGTTCATGTTAGTCGAAGTCAGTTTCTGTTGCATACGAAGAATTCCAGCTGATATTTCATTGATTCTTAGATAGATAACGCTAAATTCTGGATTTGATGCAGGACAGGGCACATTTCCCCAAGTGACGGGGAGACCAAGCCCTGTACCAGGAAAAGAGAGTCTTTGGAGGAGAGTAGAAAGAATTCAGTACAAACGCCAAAGTTAGAGTCAAAAGGAAAGTTTATTAGAAAAGGGATAACATTCCGCAGAGGGTGGTCTCCTCTCAGAGGCAGAGAGTGAGTGGGACAGTGAAAGACAGTAAAGGCACCGAGAGGGACCCTGAGTGTTCAGGGAATTCAGTTTATGTGTCATTCAGTGAAGAAGGGGAAGGGTATGTAGCATGAAAAGGTAAGAATACGTAGAGTGAAAGACTTGTTGGCAGTCTCAGCCTTAAATCCATAGGTTCCTCGTGGTTTTAGCCATAGGGAATGACTATTGGTTCCTGGTTCTCCTTCACAGGTGTGGAGAATGGGCTGATAGCAATCCCAGTAGAAATTTTCCTTTGTTCTGCAAGTGTCCTCCTGGCCTGGCTGCAGGGCTGATCAGCACACTGCAGTCTCTGAATGTGACCTGACTAACATTTTAAAGTTCTGCCTCCTCCCTACATTAGATTCACTGAAATGTTTATAATTGATTACAATTCAGTAAAGATAATGGATGACATTTTGTGCGATTAGTACTGTTCTTGGTGCTGGAAAAAAAACATAGAAAAAAAGAAAGACATTGACTTACTCTCAGAGAGTTTACTATATAGTTAAGATTAATCTACATTCAATGATTACCGTTCCCAAGCCTACGAAGAACTCAAAAGGAATGCATTTCATTATCCAAGCAATGACTTTTCCCACTTAGTTTCCCAAGCCTGAACCTGTAATTCATCCTTGACTTCTACCTCTTCCTCACCCCACACAGCTAATTAGTCATAATTCATTAAGAAAACATTTATTAACAAATCATGTTGACTGTGCTTATTTTTGATCTCTTCCTTCTTTCTATCACCAAAGCCTCTCCTTTAATTCAGCCCCTCATGATGCATTTCTCACCTGACAAATTACAGTGGCAATTTACTAACTGGCCCCTCTTGCTCTGTCTTTGTTCCCTCTAGGATAACAGAATTCTCTCCCTAAAGTGCAAATCTGACCCTGTTGCTTTCCGTCTGAGGCTTGCCCACATCTCAGAAGAGCTCCAGATGTCTTAGGATGGTATCCAGCCCTTCAAGGCACTGGAATACTCTTCTGAAACAAAGTGAGCTGTAACTAAACAAACAAATGAAAAAGCAAGGTCTATTATAATCTAGCTCTTGCTTATCTCTGAGCTTCATCTCTCAACACTGTGCTACCAGCATATTGAACTGCTTACTAGTCCTCAGAGCATCATCATTTTATCCCTGCCCTGGGGCACCAGCAACTCCTTCGCCTGGAATGCCCTCTCTGCTCCCTGTCTGCATTTCACGTTACAAACTCCTACTCTTCCACCTTCTTGGCCAGGAGAGTGTCTCCTTCTTGGAATTGCCCCAGTAGTTATTCTGTGCATACTTCCTACACACTAATTTCTCTATATAATAATACACACACTATCATTCTATGCTATAATTTTCTATTCTTTTGTATGCCTTCCTTTCCTGAAGGCAGGTTCTGTTCTTTGAGTTTGAAAACTCTGTCTGATTTATCTTTATATTCTCCATGCTTAGTAGAACATCTAACACATAACACATTTCAATAAATGTTTATGGAACTGAATGAATACACATAAAATATTTTCAGAAATAATGCTTACAGTGGCTATTTGACTGACCCAATTAACATAGAGGACCAGGATATTATGCATATTAAGCATTCTATTTGTAAACACAGGACACATCTTAATATCTAGACATTGTACATTTTCAGGATTCTCTAAAGATGCTAACCCGTAAATTTAACAAATTTATTACAGCAAAATAAATTTTCTGGATTTATGTAGATTGACTCAGTCAATCTATGAACTTTCATAGAAACATTGACAAAACCATAGATTTCCATAAAGCTCTGGATTTTGTGGGACATTTCATATATTAATGCATCACACATTATTGAGGTATAATCCAGTCCAACAGAATTGGTTTTATAAAAGAATAAGGATGAATTAAGCCAGTCCATTATAGCCAAAGAAGAAATACGCAACATTTTTAAACAATATTTTCTAAGTAAATGAATTAAGACAAAAATAATGAAAAAAATATACAAGAAACCAGTGGATAATTAGACTATTACGGCAGATATTCTCCCAGGGTAGTGAAATAAAGGTTGACATGGTTTCGTACATATTTGTAATAATAATAAAAAAAAAGACAACAAGCATATGGTAAAAAATGTAGTATGCTGGTCACAAAAGACCCTTGATATAGTTCTTTAAGAATTTGTCTTCTTTCTTTA